>NC_061110.1:98683520-98694798 GCF_015104395.2 Macrobrachium nipponense
GCATGCCCGAGAATCGAACTCGCGGCCACCGAGGTGGCACGCCAAGACCATACCGACCACGCCACTGAAGCGCTGTTACCCTTAAAAGAAACCAGTGAAGGTCAGAGCCATGCCCAAAGTTGAAAACATTTAAATGTCACAATATGGCAATGAACACACTGGAAGACGTGCTTTGACTGGTTGCAAAGCGTATACCAGTGGACAACCTTTGCAAAAAAGAGGTTGCATGCAGGAATAAAGGTTAAAAAAAAAGATAATCCGAACTGTAATGCAATATTTGGGGAAGGTACAAAGAGGAGCTGAAATGTATGGCAAGTATGAATGGATTCGAAGGCTCCAAATAGAAGAAGGCATGAGATACATTACATTGCGTCATTCGTTACAGATTAGTGTCAGTCATACTCAATAAAATTTAATGCATGAATATTTATGAAAAAAATCATTGTATTGTAACTAAAACTAACGCAAGAGTTTAAAAAAATCACCCTATTCCTTTTGTAACTAAAAATAGAGCAAGAATAAGTCATAGAGTAAAAAAAAGCGCCCAAGAAAGTTGGAGCTACAAGGAGATTTGAATTGAATACGAGAGAGAGAGAGAGAGAGAGAGAGAGAGAGAGAGGAGGACCCCATCCCTGAGTGTCTCTGGCAGAAAAATAAATATCAAAAAGTATTTTCCGCATCAGCGAACATTTCCATTTGGTTTGTATGGCACTTCGCGGGTGTTAACAAAAAGCCTCATACAGAAAAAAAAAAAACAAAAATAAAAACAGGCTTAAAGTCTGGAAACTTGAAAAAAGAAAAGCCTCCATCGACGAAAACATTTAATGACTACAACTTTTTTTTAAAGTATTTTAAGTGTTTTTATTGGCTCTTATTTTGTTGTCTTCAGGTCCCTTCTGTCTCTCTCTCTCCACATTCTCTTCGATGAGAAACTGTTTTAATACGTCTAAGTTTATGTTTAATCTGCCGAAGGAACTCTAGAGATAGCTTAATGTTTTGGATTTTTGTCTGAACTCTCTCTCTCTCTCTCTCTCTCTCTCTCTCTTTCTCTCTCTTTCCTTGCCTACTTTCTCTCCCTATCTCGCTTTACATTTGCCTACTCTCTCTCTCTCTCTCTCTCTCTTTCCTTGCCTACTTTCTCTCCCTATCTCTGTTTACCTTTCTCTCTCTCTCTCGCTTTACATTTGACTGCTCTCTCTCTCTCTCTCTCTCTCTCTCTCTCTCTCTATCATCTCTCTCTCTCCACACACACACACACACACAAACACTTTTCACTCGTCTCTTTCTCTCTTTCCGTTCTCCCCCCCCCGCTCTCTCTCTCTCTCTCTCTTTCTCTCTCTCTCTCTACTGTATTCTTACCAGGAAACACTCAAGACAAATACCAAAGAATCCGACAAATGAACCATGAACACTCTGGAATGTTTTAGACATTGTCGGCTTCACTAACAGTAGTGTACCAATTTCTCTTCATAGTCCAACTATTGCCAAAAAGGAATATTATTTTTTCATCTTTAAGGTAGGTTTTGTACTTTAACATAATCCGAAAATAGTTAACAATTTATTTCAGGATTCTTAGTTTTCTAACATTAATCTTTTTTCCTTTTATGCGGTTTTAGCAAAACTCTTTATAACTATTCAAAATTCATCTAATTCTTAGTGTTTTGGACTCTTCAACAAGTGAAGATAAATGTTAAAAATTACACTCTTCAATTATACTGCCAGCGTTAGTTACACATCCTGAGCTGATCAGCCAAGCTGTATAACGTTGGCTATGGTTAGTACCTGTCAGGTGGCTGAAAAAAAAAAAAAAAAAAAAAAAAACAAAAAAAAAAAAAAAAAAAAAAGCCAGCATTGACACTTGTGCCAAATGTAAGCCATCGAGTCTAGCTGTGACACTTGTGCCAAATGTCTAGCTGAAGGGGTACCGACACCATCCCAACCGTATTACACAATAACTTGGCAATCATATTCTCATTACCTGGCAACATACGTGTCATACGCACTAATGCACATCATTGAACAATAGAAAAAAAATCTTTATATAAACATACTAACATTTATTCTATAGTTTTTCCATTTTTCTATATTTTTCCACTTTTTTCTATTTTTTTCCATTTTATTCCCTATTTTTTCCATTTTTTTCTATATTTTTCCATTTTTATCTAGATTTTTTCCATTTTATTCTTTATTTTTTTCATTTTTTCTATATTTTTTCAATTTTTTTCTATATTTTTTTCATTTTTTCTAGGTTTTTTTCAACTTTTTCAAATTTTTTTCATTTTTTCTCTAATTTTTCAATTTTTGTCTATATTTTCCCAATTTTCTCTATATTTTTAAAATTTTTTTTCTATATTTTTTCCAATTTTTGTCCATCACTATAACATTTCAACAATCCATTACCCCCGTCGCATGTTTGTCGTGTATAAATGGATTTCCCTGAAGAAACGAGCACTTTGTCGATCAGCTTCGTAGTAGAGAATTATAAATAGAGCTTCTATTTGTTGTTGCTATATGATCTGGGATATTTGCTCTATAATCTAGTCTCGGGAATTAAAGCACATGTTCGCTACGACGAGATGGAAATAGAGCATTAGTATAGAACCGTCGTCAGCGGTTTGAGTGATTAATTGGTTTGTTTGTTACCGGCAAAGCTTACTGTTCTCATATAAATTTATATATATATATATATATATATATATATATATTATATATATATATATATATATATATAATATATATATATATATATATATATATATATATATATATATATATATATTATATAATATCTATATATATATATATATTATATACATACATACATCATCATACATACATACGTACATATACATATATATATATATATATATATATATATATATATATATATATATATATATATATATATATATATATATATATATATATATAATATATATATATATATATATATATATATATATATATATAATATATATATATATATATATATATATATATATATATATATATATAAACTACTCCCCTACTACACTACTGCTTTTACTTGTTTACCAAAACGTTCTCGGCGGAAATACGAAATACTTTTCGGAATTTTGTACAGTTGCACATCCTGAAACTCATGCAATTCAGCTACTTCAATTCGAACATGGATATTTTTTCTTTGATATATACGGAAATGTCACGAAAAAAAAAAAACATTAAAATTTATAAAAACGTAGAGGAGCAAAAAGCATGGAGGCAATTATCTGTATTTTTGTTACTTTTTTCAAAATTCTATATCTGTCAGCATATCCTGTATTTGTTTTTTTTGAATAATTTTTTCTATAAAAATGGTTTCTCGTACGGTAGCTGTGTATGAAAATATCATATTCGATATATTCAAATAAAAGGCGAAACATGGTTATCTATTCCTATTTTTTTACTCGTTTGATTTACTTTCCAGCATGAAAAACTGGTCCTCAAATACCAACGTTAGAATATAGAAGTGAATATATAATTTATTCATGTTGTGCTGTGTGTGTCTCTCTCTCTATGTATATGCGTTTATATATATATATATATATATATATATATATATATATATATATATATATATATATATATATATATATATATATATAGATACTTATATGCGTATAGAGACACAAATATATATATATATATCTATATATATATATATATATATATATATATTATATATATATATATATATATAAATGTATGAATGAGAGAGAGAGAGAGAATATAAATAATTTACTTATAGAGCACATAACTAAACATTATATCAAATCAACTTGGGAGGGGAGGTCATTTTCACGTATTTGCTCTCACAGAAAGAGGGTCATGCCAGTGACCAAAAAAATAAAACCAAATAAATAATTTTTTTTTTTAAATCCATCCCAGTAGATATCCACTGACACAAAAATAAAATTTTACATGCAATAGGAGGAACTAAAGCGAGCTTGCAATCACACTTGATAGGGAGATACTTCTGCAAACAAGTACCTGGGAAATTATTGGAGGAATGATGTAAGTATTTTCTGACTGCGATTCATTAAAAAAGGGTTTGATGTAAACGGTAAATTTGAGGTGCTGATATATCGTGACGGTAGAAATAATATTTACCACATACTCTCGATCTAGTCAGGCAATTAAAAAGGCAATGGTGGAACAAGAAGAAGAAGAAGACTAAACCTAGCTACCATCAATCTGCAAGATATCTCCCACATTCTTTGGAAGCTTGAATTTCAAGTCAGTGTCCTCTTGGGCTGGTTCTATAAGAATAGGGTTCATCATCTGAATAATAATAATAATAATAATAATAATAATAAGAAGAATAATAATAATAATAATAATAATAATAATAATAATAATAATAATAATAATAATAATAATAATAATAATGTCCGCCCTAAAAATCCACAATTATAAATTTATACTACTACTACGTAAAATAAAATACTATAAGATTGTAAAATAAAATTTATAATTGTAGAGTTTTATGACAGATTGTTCTCCGCGAGATTGTGAATTTCTTAGCAACAACAACAACAATAATAATAATAATAATAATAATAATAATATAATAATAATAATAATAATAATAATAATAATAATAATAGTATCCTAGAAAAATGAAGAATTTATGAAGAAACCAAGCCATGTTAAGATAATATTTATGAGGCAAACACTAGACTTCAGTAGTATGTACAAAGACCAACGTCAATATATGTGACAAGATTCACAGGGCAGCAATAGAGCCATAGGAATGTATCGATCTGAAAATGAAAATAAGGTGTTAGGGGGACATCGGAGAGGAAGAATAAAGGAAAAAGATGAATGGACGAGAAGAGGGAAGGGAAATTCAATAAGGAAGGAAGAGGCGGGTGAAAGTGATGGTAAATAATTGGAGAGATAAAGTCAGTGCTGGATACAGGAAGGGGGAAGAGAAATGTAAGAAAAAGCCGATCGAGGATTTTAAGCAAGGAGAGAGAGAGAGAGAGAGAGAGAGAGAGAGAGAGAGAGAGAGAGAGAGTAAATAGATGGACAAAGAGAGAGAGAGAGAGAGAGAGAGAGACCTTACAGACCTTACCATCTTGTTCCGGGTTGCCCCAGGTCCCTTCCAGTGTGAGGCACCTCTAATGTTCCTACCAGAGAGTTGCTAGTACATCTTCGGTATATTTTGCATCTTCCAATCTTGGATGGTCTGGGATGCAGTTTAGATATTTGTCGAGCTTATTCTTAAAACACATCTACGCTCACTCCTGATATATTCCTCAGATGAGCTGGCAACGCATTGAATAGACGCTGCATTATCGATGCTGGTGGCCGTAGTGGATTAATGTCCGTGTGCTTTCCTATTTTTCCTGGTATAGTTTTGGGCACTATTAATCTACCTCTGCTTGCTCTTTCTGATATTTTTAGTTCCATGATATTTTCTGCTATTCCTTCTATCTGTTTCCATGCCTGAATTATCATGTAGCGTTCTCTTCTCCTTTCTAGACTATATAATTTTAAGAATTGTAGTCTTTCCCAGTAGTCTAGGTCCTTAACTTCTTCTATTCTAGCTGTAAAGGACCTTTGTACACTCTCTATTTGTGCAATATCCTTTTGATAGTGTGGGTACCATATCATATTGCAATATTCAAGTGGGACTACGAACATATGTTTTATAAAGCATAATCATGTGTTCAGCTTTTCTTGTTTTGAAGTGCCGTAACAACATTCCCATTTTTTGCTTTACATTTTGCCAACAGAGTTGCTATTTGATCATTGCATAACATGTTCCCATTCATCATCACACCAAGGTCTTTAACTGCTTCCTTATTTGTGATGGTCTCATTATTAGGTCCCTTATATGCATATAGCTTTCTTTCTCTGTCTCCATAATTTATTGATTCAAATTTATCAGAGTTAAATACCATCCTATTTACCTCTGCCCAATCATATACTTTGTTAAGGTCTCTTTGTAGAGCGTTCCTATCTTCATCACAAGTAATTTCTCTACTTATTCTTGTGTCATCTGCGAAAACTACTCACTACCGGGAAAATCCTTCACATTATTGTCTATGTCTTCAATCATAATAACAAACAGTATTGCAGCTAACACCGTACCTTGCGGCACACCGGATATTACCTTGACTTCATCCGATTTCTCGTCGTCGTTTTGCAATAACTATCTGTTTTCTGTTGTGTAAAAATTCTTTTAACCATCTTCCTACTTTATCCACGATATTGTGTTTTCTAATTTTCTTCGCTAATATATTATGGTCTACTTTATCAAAAGCTTTTGCAAAGTCTAAATAAACCACATCTGTTTTCATTTCCGCTTTTCATATTTTTGAATATGTTCTCACGGTGGACTAACAGTTGTGTTTGTGTACTTTTTCCGGGTACGAAACCAGAGAGAGGGAGAGAGAGAGAGAGAGAGAATTAAATAAATAAACATAGATAGATAGACAGAATGAGGGAGAGAGGGATAAACAGATAAACAATGAGAGAGAGAGGAGAGAGAGAGAGAGAGAGATTATCATTAATCAGTGCTCCAACCAGAGAGAAAAATAACGAGTACATGGAGATGTATTGTCTCCATAATCGCGCTATTATGTACATTCCGGAGATAAATCTCCCGTAGAAGGCCTAGAATATCAAACACACACAAATAAAAAAATAAATAAAAATAAAAATAAAAACTCTAGAGGCAAAACAAATGAGGACGTCTATGTTTTTCCCGGATGCTCTATCATTCTTTCTGCCCTGCCTCTTCCCACTATTTTAGCCAAGAGTATGAAAAACCCAGGTACCCTAACTCCTTTCTCTCTCTCTCTCTCTCTCTCTCTCTCTCTCTCTTCTCTCTCTCTCTCTCTTTCCCTTGCCAGGTCTAAATTTACGTGTATAATTTGTTAAGAGAAACTGGCAGATAACGTTATATGAACTCATTTTTTTTTTCACAGCTCTCCCCTACTCAAACATCCATCTCTCTCTCTCTCTCTCTCTCTCTCTCTCCCTCTCTCTCTCTCTCTCTCTCTCTCTCTCTCTCGTCTAGGAGCATAAGAGTCAAATTTGTTTAGTGAATCCGCCAAAAGTCACATGAACGCGAATTAATTTTTTTTTTTTTTGGACTTCCGCAAATTTCGGAACAAAGGGCCAATGTTTTCTTCCCCAAGCCGGGCGGAAATAAATTGCCTCCCTTGATAAGTATCAGATACTGCGGTAATTTACTTCAGTCTTAGAGACCGTTATTTTATTTTTTCTCCTGCAAACGTCGATTTTCTCTACGTTTATTATAACGTTTATTCAGCTGGTTGTGGATCATGCGCGTGTTCTTTACGTAGTATTCCTTAAATGGATGGACCGCTCAAATTCATTTTTCTACGCTTAATCCTAACTCTTCTAGACGGAATGAGCCAACCATTTTGCAAATTAAGCAGATGTATTGTACCCTAAGGTTGAGGAGCACCTAGTAAAAGGTTGTGGACCCCTTGATGGTCGACAATAACACTGAAACGCAAATGAACATCGGCCTATGGACGGTGGTAAATCATGCTTTACACTCATCTTAGACGCCAAGAGAAGAATATGGTACGTTAAATCACCAGACGCCGAGTTCTTGACCTTTATTTTATTTCAAAGCATACACAGTCCCAAACACAGATTAAAACATTAACTCAGGCTCACATTAACTCATGAGGTTTTGAACGTACGTCCGATGGTCCGAAGTTCGATTCTCGGCTCTGCCAACGCGGAACCAGAGGAATTTATTTCTCGTGATAGAAATTCACTTCTCGATATAATGTGGTTCGGATCCCACAATAAGCTGTAGGTCCCGTTGCTAGGTAACCAATTGGTTCCTAGTCACGTAAAAATATTTAATCCTTCAGGCCAGCCCTAGGAGAGCTGTTAATCAGCTGAGTGGTCTGGTAAAACTAAGATATACTTAAACTTTTTTTGAATGCACGTGGATGCGGCAGAAGAGAAGAGGCTGACTTGTTTAAGGAAAGACAATTAGGCGTATTACAACGTACTGACACAAATTTGAATAGGGAAGGTGAGCAGGAATTGGAAAAGGACTATGTAATAACGTGGAGTATTGTTCAAAAAAAGTGTGTGTGTGTTTTATGTAGAATTATTACCACCTGGAGGAAGTATGTAGAAAATGGTAAAAGATAATTAAATAATTCTGATTCAGCGAAGTATTATCTGTTATCAAATAAATACGAGTTATTTTAAGCAAGACACTATGCGGAATAAGACCTCTAGCAACAGTAACAGATTGGCGAGATATATCGTAACATAAATAAATTAATACCAGCCACAAATTCAAGGTAACAGAGTGGATATATTTCCTTTACTATGATCATTGCATTATTCCATTACCCAGAAATTAGATTCCAATCAAAGCGCATTAGCGGGAGCTTCCGGCACAGATTATAAGAGGAAATGATTCCCAAAGAAGGTATTCGTAATCAACAATCTAATTTTGAAGTACACACATCTATTTGAGTTTACCAGCATTTTGATGACTAGCAAACATATGTATACAGAAATTATGTATGAAAATTCGTAAAGTAACTCAGTCTACGGCCGTAACCAGCCTCGCTTTACGGGCAGAGCCAGCTCCGTTTCAGGAAATCCCTTCTCAACCCCACCCCCTTCGGAGGGTGGGGGAGGTAGGATGAATCCCCATTATAAACCATCTTAGGGGTCCCCACTATAACCCTGCCAAGTTTCATGCCCATCGGAGCAGCCGTATGGCCGTGATTGAATGACAAACGGACGGACAGACATTACGCCCATTACAGTAAGAATGTGTATAATGCTCTGCAGCTCTAGTGATCTTTCCATAAAAAGGATTATGTGGATTATATATATATATATATATATATATATATATATATATATATATATATATATATATATATATGTATATATATATATATGTGTGTATATATGTATATATATATATATATATATATATATATATATATATATATATATATATATATACATATATATACACACATATATATATATATATATATATATATATATATATATATATATATATATATGTATGAAAATGAGCAAAATATTTTCAAGTAAAATTAAACACATTAGTTCCTTTACTGATAATTATCAGTAAAAGAACTAATGTGTTTAATTTTGCGATGTCTCCAGGGTACGTACAGGAAACATGTTTTGTTTTTCTTTCTTTTTTTTTCATTTTTGCCGAGACAAGGTTATAATAAACCGTAACTTTCTTGGTATAGAGCTGCGAAATATTTGTCATTTGAACACTTTACAACTTAACCCCCTAATGAGATAAGTGAATTGTGATTTCAAAGGATATAAGTTTAATCTTTTAAACAGATGAATTTTTCACCATAAGTACTTAAGGACGGACAAAAGTAAAAAATGTGCCGAAGCGAGTTTCTGTAGAGCGCATAATGCTGTATAAAACTCCCACCTACGGCCCATGATACTCTCAGTTGCGGCCATGAAACTTTCAGCCACAGCCTGGTGGTGGCCAGTGTTGTGGGCACCGCCGATCATGGCTAACTTAAACTACTGGGACTAGAGGGCTGCAATTTGGTATGTTTGGTGATTGGAGGGTGGATGATCGACACACCAATTTGCTGCCCTATAGCCTTAGTAGTTTTCAAGACATGAGGGCGGACGGATAGACAACAAGCTATCTCAATAGTTTTCGTTTGCAGAAAACTAAAACACGCTTGATTAACGGAGCAAAGGAACCTCAGCCAAGTCTAAAAATATGTAGCTGAGAAATATCCACGAAAGAATTCCACATGAGGTTGGAAGACAGCTGCCACGGCAATTCAGAAAAGGAGAAAAGAGCCGAGGAAAAACTTTTGTTTTAGTGTTTCACTTCGCATATTTTTCATACGCTTCCAGCCTAATAAGAATTCAGAACTCTCGCCAGGAATAATAAAGAAATTTAAAGGTAGAAATTTGAAGAATTTTTACTATTTCTCTTTTTAAAATGAGCAGGATAATGGGCTTACGTCGAGCTGATTGGGGTAACTGGACTCATTACAAAGCTCATCCTTGACGTACAATGGAGTTGGTTATGCTGACTGGTGATGGGAATCACTCTACAAAGCTCTTCCTTGAAGTACAGTAAAGTTGGTCGAGCTGACCGGTCACGGGAATTACTCTACAAAGCTCCTCCTTGAAGTACAAGAGTTAGTCGAGTTGACTGGTGTCGGGAATTACTCGAAAAACTCCTACTTGAAGAACAATAGAGTAAGTCGAGCTGACTGGTGTTGGGAATTACTCTATAATGCTCCTCTTTGAAACACAATAGAGCTGGTTGAGATGATTTGTCACGGGAATTACTCTATAAAGCTCCTACTTGAAGTACAAAACAGTTAGTCGAGCTGACTGGTCATGGGAATTACTCTACAGAGCTCCTCCTTGAAGCACAATAGAGTTAGTGAAGCTGTTGGATGTCGTGAATTACTCTACAATGCTCCTCCTTGAATTACAATAGAGTAAGTCGAGCTGACTGGTCATGGGAATTACTCTATAAAGCTCCTACTTGAAGTACAATAGAATTAGTCGAGCTGACTGGTGTCGGGAATTACTCTACAATGCTCTTCTTTGAAGTACAATAAAGCTGGTTGAGGTGATCTGTCACGGGAATTACTCTACAAAGCTCCTCCTTGAAGTAGTACAATAGTTACAAGAGCTGACTGGTGCTGGTCCGAGTCAACGATTGCTTACACTTAGTTTTTACTTGTTCATATTTTTCCTTACGTTCAAACCCAAAACAAATTCAAATATCACTTAAATACTTTTTCCTACAGCTTAATTACAGTTTTGTTGTTTTACAAATATTAAGAAAACATCGAAACAAAATTTAAAAAAAGGATAACAAAAACGCACATATTCTGATAACGAAGAAAAAGTAATAGTCATAACTATGACAACACCCCAAAGCGCATGGGCCAATTTAATTAAAAAACTTTCCACAGTCGCAAAGTATAGCAACCATGTTTATAAGAGCACTCCCAGCGTCGCCTAAAATAAAACACGGGAATGAATTAACAAACCTGATAATTACTACCTAGTGAAATTGGTCGTTTACTTTCGTTCATAAATTCGACATTTTTTGATAGCGCTGTAAGGCCCGTGAGATAGCAACCTCGTGTTGTCTCTCTCTCTCTCTCTCTCTCTCAGAATTAATCCTTTCATTTAGTCTTAATATATTTCACCTCTTTCGTTTCCACATTCTTCGCGCTGTATATCGACCTTC
>NC_061110.1:98695298-98700298 GCF_015104395.2 Macrobrachium nipponense
ATATCGACCTTCTATATTTATGCCTATATTTCATTTATGCTTCATTTTTTCTGTAATAACATAATATGTGATATTGCTTCACTGTTATTTTCCACAGCTCTCTCTCTCTCTCTCTCTACATCTCTGTCCGCCTGTCTGTCTGTCTGTCTATCTCTCTCTCCTTTAATTTGTAAGCTTCACTTTGATATTTATCTTTATATTTCGTTCCATATTCCCATCATTTTCTACCTGCTATACGTGATATGTAATACTGTTCCTCAGTTATTTTCTCTCTCTCTCTCTCTCTCATTAGCTTCTGCAGTTTCAAACCATCTTTGTTTTCCCCTCCCTACCTTGATATTAGATTTCCCATTTCGCGAATCTGTTTCCAGAATCAAACTCACTTACAATCTCCTCTCAATCCACCGTCTTTTCATTCTCTATTTCATCATCAAACGCCTTCATAGAATTCCTTGTAATCCTCTCCTAGCCCTTTTTCTATCCTTCCTCTCCACTCGTATCGCTTTCTTTCTTATTTACTAAGCGCTTCTATTGTTTTACCTTCGCTTGTCTTACTAACTACTTCTTTTGCCTTGTTTCTGTCTATCACTTTTTTTTTTTTTTTTTTTCCTAACCCCGTTTACCGTCTAAAATTTTTCTCCATCTCTCTTCTCTAAAGTGTCGCTTTTATTTAATTTCCATCTTTATCTCGTCTAAACATTGCTTCTCTTACTAACCACCTCCTTTGCTTCATTGCTAAATATCTTTTTTTTATCTCCATCTAACACCGTTTATCGTCTTATATTCGTCTCCATCTCTCCTCATTTCTCTCTTGTTTTCTTATTTATTCTCTTTACTAATTTTCCATCCCGATCTGGTCTTAGTTACCACCTCTTTAGCTATGTTGCTGAAAACCCCCTTTTTTTATCTCCTTCTAACACCGTTTATCGTCTTATATTTTTCTCCATTTCTCCTCCTTACTCTCATTTTTTTTCTTATTTGCTCTCTTTTCTAATTTTCCATCCTGATCTGTTCTTACTAACGACCTCTTTCATCTTGTCGCTGAACACCCATTTTTATCTCCTTCTAACGCTGTTTATCCTCTGATATTCCTCCCCATATCTCATCCTTTCTGTCTTTGTTTTTATTTTCTATTTTATATTTTCTTTATCCTGATCTGGTCTTACTAACCGCCTCTTTAGCTTTGTTGCTGAATACCCTTTTTTATCTCCTTCTACCACCGTTTATCGTCTCATATTCTTCACTGTGATTCCCCAATTCCTCGCGAAGCTCAGCTGATAAAAAGAAGAAAAAAAAAAACAATGCTGCAAGTTCATCCGTTTTATGATTTTTATGCTCTGAAGTAATTAGCTTTAACTACTGCGTTGGTACAATAATTGGCACATCAAAATGTTTTATGGTCAGCGGGCGTTTTTTAATGGGTATTTACGGGGGAGGGCGAGGGGGAAAGGGGGGGGGGGTGCAGCGATTTAGCCACTTCCCCCACTTAAGATAGTATCGTAGCTGTATTTTTGCCCCACAAAAAAACACAATGCCAGCTTTACAGACGCAATGCTCTCTGATGAAGAGCCTGAGTAAAAGGTTTTCTCGCTCGCTGCCTGATTCTTTCGGTGTTTTCTCATGTTACGCTTTTTCAAATCAGATTTAGATTACCTACATTTATATCAGAATAAACTGCAGACATAAATTCATTGCCATTATGCTCATACATTTATGGGAATTAATACAGCATACACTTAATGCGTGGGAATAGCTTTTGTACAATGCGAATTTTCACCCTATTCTCAACTTTGAAGCGGATGATTGACGAAAATAATTTCAGGATAAACGATAGACATAAATACATTACTGTAGTAGATTCACATCACCCATGCATCTGATGCCTAGGCCAGTCCCATACGACGCTCCTGATTGGCTTATCAACGTTGATAAGCCAATCACAGGGCTGGGAACTCAATCTCTCTAGAGAATTCACATAAGCAGGATGTATGTTCACCTCTCCTGAAGGATACTTTTAAAAGACGTATCCCTCAGGAGAGGTGGAACATACATCCTGCCTATGAGAACTCTCGAAGAAGACTGAGTTTCCAGCCTTGTCATCGGCTTATCAACCGCCAATCAGCAGCGTCGTAAGGGACTGGCCTAGGCATCAGATGCACTGGTGATGTGAATCTACTATAGTATGCTCATACATTTATGGGAATTAATATAGCATATACTTAATGACTGGGAAAAACTGTTGTACTACTGTGCGACTTTTCACCGTTTTTGTTCTCCGTATCTAAGTGAACCAAAGCACTGTAGTAGGTTCGGGGCTAATCGATATAACCATAAAGGGGCATAAAAATCTGATTTAATCTGCCGATGTTAAGTGGATATATGACGTTTAAAACTGATGCAATACTCTTACTCTCCCTGGCAGTCGGGGTGGCTTTAGTAAAGGAAGTTGCTTAATATCTGTACCGTTGTGTACAGTGAAGTTAATGTATAAAGGCTGTCTGTCTGTCTGTCTGTCTGTCTGTCTATCTATCTATCTATCTATCTATCTATTTAAGAAGCATGCTTTATTTATATGAGAAACGTTTCCTGTAGCTTCAACACATAACCAGTCTGCAATAATTAAAATTTTACTTAATAAATTACAAGTTAAAAGTACATATTATTACCAATAAAAAAAATCAGCTAAGAATAATTTAAAACTTTAAAATAAAAACCAAAACATGAGTATGTGAGAAAGGCTACCTATTCAAGGAAAGGAAAAGAGACAAGAGACCACAACAGTTCGTACATGCCCAGACAACACTTGGACCAGAGAGAGAGGAGACGAAGAAACATTAGATTTTAAGCCTGGAGAGAGGTGCTTGATAAATAAAGACTCAAGTGTCGTTAAGTAGGCTGTTTGTTTAGTAGTGCCTATTATTGAAAAATGCTTTTTTTTCACATTAATTTTGCATTTGGATGCATGAGTCCTTATATTAGAAAATTCGGGATATTCTTGACCCTGTCCTATAACTAAGACCTAGATGGCTATAATAACGAACCTGCAACAGCCTTCGAGAGGATCCAACGTAATTACCGAGGCATCTTGGGCTATGAAATTTATATACTATGTTGGATCTCATGAATTCTTGAAGCTTATCCTGATAACTAAAGAAACCTCCAATTTTCTTAGGGTTCATAGGAATGAGGTTTAATTTCAAAAATCCTAGTTCGTTTTCAAAATTTGTTTAACCTTGGAACGTAAATTATCGGAGTGAATAAAGTGAACTGGTGCATACAAAGTTAACTTAGGAACATTAAAGTTCAATGTAGGGTTGGAAACAAACCTTGCTAACATTTTGTTGATAATACTAAAAACTAAATTTCTTAGGAATGAGTTTTTAGTGAAATACTCAAGTAAAAATTCAATTTCAGATTGGGCCTCTTTTCATAATGAAATTGAATTTTTAACTTGAGTATTTCACGAAAAACTCATTCCCAGAAATTTTTAGTTCTTAGTATTATATATATATATATATATATATATATATATATATATATATATATATATATATATATATATATATATATATATATAATGTGTTTGTGTTAATATAAGCTTCCGTACATTTTGCAGTAATGGTTTTCAAACCGCTAAGAAATGTACCACGGTATTATGATAAAGATGTCTTGTTTAGTCTGGAAAATAGAGAATAAATGGAGGGGAACTGACAGAAAATGTTTAAGGCGAGGGTAGAATGGCATACTTGCTGCTACCATAACGGAAACGAGACATACGGTATGTTTTAAACAATACCTAAGGAAGCAATAGATACCGGATAAAGTCAGTGGGAATAAAGACTGCCTTTGTGAAAAGTGGACATAAAAAATAAAAAAAATATTTGTATCATGAAAATTATCCCTCTACAGGTCTGTGTTAACTATTTTATTATAATTATTTATTGTTTATTTCTTTGTAAAGTGTTTTAACGTTGCATGGAACTAGTGGTTATTCAGCAACGGGACCAACGTCGAGAGTGAACTTCAAGCACCAGAAATACACATCTTTGACCCCTCAATGGAATGCCCGAGAATTGAACTCGCGACCACCGAGGTGGCAGGCCAAGACCAAACCGATCATGCCACTGAGGCCCTTTTTGACTATTTTATTATTCAACCAATTGTGTGTTTTTTTTTTTTTTTTTTTTTTTTTTTTTTTTTTTTTTTTTAATTAACAGTAAACAATTTCACAGAACTTAAACAACAAGCCAAATATAGACGAACATCCCTCTCCTTATATTGCCTGTTTGGCCGGAACTTACTGCAACTGTCAGCGGAGACTGATGAATTTCATCAGAAAGAGAGAAAACTGAAACTGGGTGAAACAGAATCACCTTTCCTGGCGATGCGTCAGACGTAACCATTTGTCTGTGAGAGAGAAAATGAACCGGCGGCTCCCTTTCCTGCCTGGAATCATTCTGGGGTCGAGAGTTCTTTTTTTTTAACTTTTCTGTAAAGAAAAACTACTGAGATGGCTATTTGTTTGTCCGTCCGCCCTCAGTTTATCTGTATGGTGTTTTTACGTTGCATGGAACCAGTGGTTATTCAGCAACGGGACCAACGGCTTTACGTGACTTCCGAACCACGTCGAGAGTGAACTTCTATCACCAGAAACACACATCTCTCACTCCTCAACGGAATGCCTGAGAATCGAAATCGCGGCCACATGAGGTGGCAGGTCAAGACCATAACGATCACGCCACTGAGACGCTACCAACGGCTTTACGTGGCTTCCGACCCACGTCGAGAGTGAACTTCTATCACCAGAAAAACACATCTCTCACTCCTCAATGGACTGCCCGAGAATCGAACTCGCGGCCATATGAGGAGGCAGGTCAAGACCATAACGACCACGCCACTGAGGCGCTTGTCCGCCCTCAGGTCTTAAAAGCTACTAAGGCTAGAGACGTGCAAATTGGTATATTGATCATCCACCCTCCAATCATTAAACATACCAAATT
>NC_061110.1:98707798-98722798 GCF_015104395.2 Macrobrachium nipponense
ACAAGGAAGTTTCTAGTTGTATCTCAATATATCTTTTTTCGTAGTAATGTTTGAGAAAATATTCTTTTCCTATCATGACACTTAAAAAAAAAAGGGAATAAGGAATTACTAAATGTATCTATCTCAATATACTTTTAGCTCATAGAAAGTTGTGAGCAAATGTTGTTCCTTTCCTATCAAGAAATATAAAATATAAAAAAAAAATTGGGAACAAGGAACTCCTTATTGTGTCCCAATGTACTTTTTTAGTTGGTGGAATGTTGGGAGAAAATACCGTTTTTGTCCATCAGAAGACAAATAAAAATAAAATAAAATAAAATTAAATAAAACGTAATAAGGAATTTTTAACGTACATCAATATACTTTTAGTTCATACAAAGTTGTAAGAAAGTATTGCTCTTTTCTTCTTACGACAAAAGGAAAAAAAAAGAAGAGAACAAGTGTATCTCAATATGCTCTTAGGTCGTCCAAAGTTACGAGAAAATATTGATCTTTTCCTATAATGACGTTGGGAAGTTTCGTTCTTCTTTGTGGACATGGAGTACAAAAAAAAAAAAAAAAAAAAAAATCAAAATTCAAACAAAAAAAAAAAAAAACCCATGAGAAAATTTCGAAATCATGGACATTCCTTTCACCTTTTTGTCCCTAACATATTGGTCCAGTCCTTTCTAAGCCTGTCACTTCAATTTTTTCCACACACTTCCGAACACAACCATTGTACCTGAATACCACCCTACAATCTTTCAGTATAACCAAAAACTATCTGAAATACTGCTTTATCTTTTCTTCTACATCCATCATGTTTCACCTTTTCATTTCCTCCTAAGCTCCACAGCGTGTGAAATAGTTTTTTTTTTTCTATGCGAAATCAGCATCTATACTTCACTTTCAAAAAACCATGTTGGCTAAACAATTCAATTCCTTCATGCATTCTCACCTTAGCTTTTCTAAACACCATAAATCTCTTCCATTTCTCTTGCATTTACCATCCTACCTTTCTTGACTCATTTATTCTGAGATTAACGACCTTACTGTTCCAGTCTGTATTTACTTCCCAGATACCTGTACATACTAATCGGTTACTTTCTTTTACGATCCATACTAACTGACGGTGTCCCCCCACCCCCTTGTCCCGATTTTCACCCACCCTGACCTGCCTTAACCTTTTAATATTGTTCCTCATTTACTATCTCAATTTTCTCCTTTTACAAACCTTTCAAAAGTCTTACAGCTTTCTGTAGTTTTTGTTTATGATACCGAATCAGCCCAATTCTCTACAACTGCATGACATTCCAGTTTTTGTTTATCATACCCAATCAGCCCTATTATTTACAATTGCATGACATTCCAGTTTTATATTATCATAAATAATCAGCCTATTACTTACAATTGCATGACAGTCCAGTTTTATATTATCATAAATAATCAGCCTATTACTTACAATTGCATGCCATTCCAGTTTTTGTTTAGCATACAAAATGAGAATGTTATTTATAATTTCATGACTTTCCAGTTTTTTGTTTATCAGTACCCAATCAGCCCGAACATTTACAATTGCATGACAGTCCAGTTTTTGTTTATCATACCCAATCAGCCAATTATTTACAACTTGCGCTAAATTTTATCGAAAAGTTACTAGAGTAACTTTGGATGGCAAAAAATAATTAGGACAAGAGAAAATTGATGAAAATTAAATACTTTAATATAAAACTGATTCAAGACTGAAGTTATTGAAGGCTATAGCTTCATGAAATTAAGTAATAAATCCCCAGTCTACATGATGAAAGTGTCCCGTTAGTTCCAAGACGATAGCTCTTGACCTCTCTTCACTCCAAGGTTCCACCCCTTTTAGCGAAACTCCAACCTACAGGAAAAAAAGAGAAGTTATAGGGAGCGACTGGTTGCCATCCCAAACACACTTAATAAAAAAAGGTACCGAGGCTAAACAAGAAACTTAAATCTCAAACGATTTTATACTCGATAAGTTAATCAAATCACTGAAGGTTGAAAAAATTAATGAAGGGCGGCCTTGCCTCAATGATCTTTAAGTGTATAATACACTATCGCCGACAAAGTACACATAACACCCTTGGATCTGCATTACATGAACTTACCCGAGTTAGGCAGCCAGCAGCATCTTGGAACTCAGCCGTCGTCCTCCACCATGTATTGTCCTTCACCTCGAACCCCCACACGATGAGCTTATTTTCTCATGTTCAATTTCGTACACCTTACGAAGGCTCGTGATTCAACAGGAAGTCTCTTGAGCAGCATTTACACATCAGTACCTCCGGGAAACGATCCATCAATAAAAAGTGAATAAAGTAGAAAGTTGATCACCCGACCAGCCAACTATCGAATCCTCAAAAAAAATATTTCGTAACCGATAACCTTCCGTCTTGTCTCTGGCGACGGTGGTGGTAGTGAAGGGTCGTAGCGGTACTTTTAGTACCGTCTTACCCGAGCTTTTTCCAGCCTCCTTCCCTTGGTTAGGTCTGACGCCTGGTCATTTCTGGACGTATTCCGAAGGACCGTGGAAACATGGAAGTCATTTTGCACGTACAAATTCAAGGGGTGGGTTACTTAACTCAATTGATTAATTATTTAATTTAAATAGTTTGAGATTCAATTCTTGAAAAATGTTTTATTTGTATTAATATTTTTGTACACTGGCGGGGCCGGGGTGAGCAATTTCTTGGAATTGTGAAACTAGAATAAAAAAAAATAAAAAAGTTATACAATAAATTTTTACAACACTACAAGCACATTAAACCTTGTGTTGCTCAATTAGTGCCTTGTTCCGTTCTCGACACTTACGAGCAGCTGATCTCTTCCAAGAACTTGTAGGAAACTGTACCGGTTTCAGGAACAAATTCAGGAGAAACAGAGTTACTGTCAACGTTGATGGAACGTATTTGTTAGGAATATCAAATTATCAACGTGTCGTCTTTACAATTTCTCCGTTGGATTTACGTACACTAGCGCTTGTTACTTCATCCAGGTCATTCTTTTCAATTTGTACGATGATAAACCTAGCGGGTAAGCAAAAGGCTTTATAAAATCTGTTTTTATACTCACTAAATCTCCTACCCTTAATTCAGTATGAGATTTCTTACCATACCTATTTTTTCTATCCGTTTGCTTTGACTGAACAACGTAGCAGTAAATTCACCCTGATAGATTTTTTTTCCAGTTAGCTTTCACTTTTCATAAGTTTTACCAAAACGAGATAAAACTGCCTCTTGATTATTGTCGAATATATCATCAGACAAACCAACCCAAGAGTCGTTCCCTGATTGTTAAACATATTAAGCTCAGGAATTAATACTCACACAAGTACTTCATACCCCTTCACTATCATCTCTGGAGTCAAAGGGACAGGCACGCTGTGGTCAAAAGTCTAATTTATTTAGAGCATTTCTGAAGGCGATGTCTCTTATTTACGAGCATTTTAGCCTCAGCAATCAAGAATTGAAAATCATTGTAATCCAAAATGTATTTCGAATGCTCGAAGTAACTATCCTTTTCACTTGCTTAACCATAGTTTCAACAAACCCACCTAATTTATGTGCATTAGCTGGGAATGGATGAAATTTTAAAGACTTAATATTGTGCGATCTTAAGAAGTCAATCGGTCTCTAAATCATTTAGATAGGAGATAGTTTGCTCTACTCCCGCCACTATTGGGCTTCCATTATCACTAACTATTAAGGAGTGGAACCGTACTCATGCATTTGTAATGCCCTAAGAAAGGAGTTTTTATCAATCAACCTGCATACAACCAGATTAATTGCTCTAGACCAAAAACAGGATATGACCCAGCACATATACCTTACAGTTTTGTTTGTTTCTGTCCTTAACCAAGAAAGGTCCACAATGGTCGATGCAAATATTCCTAAACGGAATAGCCTCTGGGTTTATTCTGAAATTTCTATATGCATTTGATTAATTTTGACAGTTCTTGCATTCAACCTTTTACATATCAAACAGCCTTTTAAAACCTTCTTTACAACCACAAGCCATTAATAATCCAAAACCTTTTCCTGAGTAAACCTAAAGTTTTGTAAATTCCAGCGTGTCGCAGTTTTACATGAGTATCCCAAATTATACTTCTAGCCACAGGGCAATTTTTTCCCAATAGTATCGGACACCTCTCATCATAAGCAGCTTTTAATTTACATAACTTACTTTGTACCCATAATAAGCCCACTTTCATCACGAAATAAATTCAACTGTGATATAAGGGGTTCTGAAAAATTACCTGTAGCCAGCGTATCATAAACTTGGGGAAAGGCAGCCTTTTGTGCATGCACTAAAAGGTGAATGGTGCTACGAGCAGTTTCAGTCTGTTCGTCAGAGGTATTCTCTGGTATATTCTTAGTCAGTTTTAACCTTTGTTTCAACTTGGTAACAAAGAGGAGACAATACTCAAAACCTGACCGCCTTACTAAAGGACGAAAACTTGTTTAACGGTATAAGTGGTTCAGAATTCAAAATGAAATTTGTCCTAACAGAGCAAACTCACGGCAGGGCGGTTTGCACGGGATGGAGGAACAATCACTCTGCACTCTGATGGAAAATCTAGAAATTTTGGACCTGTTAAAAAGAGCGTGCTACGAAGCATTTTCTCTGAAACACACCGAGTAAGACAGTCACTAGGGTTCTCATCACCACCTATATGGTCGAAAATCACTGTTCGCTTAGAACAAAGAGTCGAAATATCATTCAGCCTATTGTTAACCATCACTTGCTTTCCTATCTATTTTGCCAAACTCAAACTCCTTAGACTTAATCCAACTTAGAACAATCATAGAATCTGTGAAGCAATAAATATTACGAATCCGAATAGGAAACAACAGCATTCTTTAGCTGTTCAGCTACATCTACGGCCGTCTTTACTCCAAAATGTACAGATATCAAATTCCAGTACAGGAATAGACTTTGTTCTTAATTTCTTACAAAGCACAGAATTCTTTGCCAAAATCAGCTTGGTGTCTGCTGAATTGACAGCCACCAAATATAAAGCACAGCCTAACAATTCTTTACTTGCGTCCGTATAGACCAACAATTGTACTCGTCACAACGATTACCGACAGAACGAGGTACTACAATTTTCTGAGCTCTTGTTAACCCTGTTTGGCATCTTCGCCCATTCTTTCATCAGCTCGCTGCCTAACGGCGTATCCCATCCAATATTCTTGTCATTCTGCAAGGAATGCATAAACAATTTGCTTCGGTTTAAAACTGGTATTGAAAACCCAAAAGGATCATAATTGGAATGAATAGTACTTAAAATTAACCTTTTTGTATTAGCTTTAGGGTTTAATTTAAGTTCACGAGTTTTAATCGCATCATTCTCTGTATTCCAAATTAGACCAAAAAGCTTTGATTCTGATTCAGTGCAGTGTTCAAACTTATTTAATTGTTCTCTTAAGGGTACAGAATTCGTACAAAACTCTTGTAATTCGAATCCAAATTCTCGGAACGTCGATACAGAAACATTTAATGCCTTAAACAAAACATTATCCGCATTTGAGTTATGGCTAAGTTATCCATGTAAGAAAGGTTATACAAAACACCTTTTATGCTCAGAGTCTCTTCATCATCATCATCATTTACATATGGATCAATATGTAATAGAGAGCTATCATTCAACAAAAATGGAGAATATCTCATTCCAAAAGGCACGTCGGAAACGATAGCCAAACAATTGAGAAATCGTTCTTAGAAACAAATACCCTTAAACCATAGAAAAAGTAACTTTCTCGTGTCCTCTTCTCTAAGTAAAAGCTGTAAAAAGGCTTTTTTCAAATCATAAGTCAGCAAATACTTGTCAAAACCTTAGTAGTAGTATTGAAATCTGCATTTTATTATTCAAATTAGCTCCTGCCATGGAACACTGATTATGGGAAAGATATTTCTCATTTGTTCTCTCACTTAAATTTGATAGAAAGACAACCCTACACTTCGTCGTGTTAGAGTTGTTTCGGAACACGGCATTATGAGCTAGAAATGATACATCTGGATTCTCTCTAAGAAATGAGGGAAGATCTGCAATACGTTCAATTACTCCATCTTCAAATTGGTTCTGTATAACTGCATCGTATTCCTTTAACCTCTCAGGCGAAAGCTTTCTTTTTTGAGAATTGAGAACTGACACTGCAAGATTATAGTTGGGGTGACATTAAATGTTTTATTTCCTTCTTCATAAAGCGGGCACAACTAACCTACCTGTCTTAGTATCTCTCCGAATATCCCAAAGAATGTTCTCAATTAATTTACTATTTTCACGTTGTCTAAAACAAAGATTCTCTAGGGTCGTACCTTGAGTTTATTCATAAGTGAAGTGAATATTGATTCGCGGATTTCAGTCCACGTCGCAATTGCTGAATCTTTTGGTCAATTCAAAAACGTTCCTTCTCTTATCTAGCAAATAGTCACTTATGTTACTATTTAAGCGGTTAGTCATAGAGATGTGCCGTCAGAATTACCATCAAATGGAATACATAGCAAATTAAGGTTCTCTCAATTACCATCAAATGGAATACATAGCAAATTAAGGTTCTCTAAAAACAAAGAGGCACTTCCCGAAAGCATTAAACCCGACGGAGTTTCATAAAAATAGATAGAGGGACATTTACCATTGTAACCGAAGTCTTTCTGTGCAAGTGGGAAAATATGGCTTTGATCGCTACCAAGCAAGATTGTAAAATCGTCTATAGTATCAGAATCTATATGCTTATCTGCCAGGGTATGACCCTTCTCAACCAGGGCGTCTGCTAATTTCTTTAATCCAGGTGCCACAAATTTTGAATTAATTTCGTCTACACAAATTGCCCTTAATAACTGCTTTCCCTGGCCAGGAACATGAACGGGAAACTCTACAATGTAAGTATCGTGATTCTTGACCGAATTAATTCCTTGAATCGTAAGATTCACTTTATCAACGACTGAGCAGTTGGGAATGTCTTCCGGAGACCCTTTTACTAAGGTTGTTTGGGAACCAAGATCCTTAAACACACTCCATGGAATTTTACGACCCGAATTCTCTACATATACGGTCCCAGTGGGGAGAATTACATCATTAAATGCCTCTAAGCCCGTAGACATCGTTAGCATTCCGTTAGTAGTAGTTTTAACTACTTTGGTATCAGTACGTTTAGGAACATTAGCTTTATTGGCATTAGTGCCCATTTCGTCTTTAACCTTATTAGCACCCTTATTAGCTAACCAAGCATAAATAAGACATGTGAAATAAAATGACATTTTATACACGGCCGATTAAATTTAAAATGACAAACTTTAGCATTATGTTGAAGTTAAAACCACATTTATAGCAGCCCCCAACCGATTTAAGTTTCTCGCATTTACTACCAGGACTGGGGTATTTCATACACTCACTCAATTTATGGTCATTTGGAATTACATTATCGTGGGAACACAGTGGGCAGGTCACCTTAAATTTCGAACCAGGGCACAACGACTTTGAAGAATCTTTAGGAACAACAGAGACTGATACAGCATTTGACGATTGCTTAACTAAATTCCCTTTCGTTTTCTCAGACATGTTGGACTGAAGGTCCATAAATCTATTATTTGCTTCAAATAGGTTATCCAAAATTTCTTTCAAAGATAGTTTCGACTAGTTTGTAATAGAGACAAGCTGACTTTTAAATCCATCAACACAGACTTTCCCAAAGAAAATATTGAACAAACAAATCTCCCTTTATATCTAACGATCGAACTTGTTCCTCTAAGACACGAGCTTCGCTTATCCACCGATAGCCATCCCTAGCAATAGGATCAAGACTCAAATTGCACAAACCCTTAATTACAGAGTATTGTTGACTAAGCTTATCACTAAAAGCTTCATCGAGTAGTTTCTTAGCAGATTCATAATTCAAATCTTTCAAGGCAAGGGAATCTACCAGTTTCTTTGCGGGCCCCGTTAACTGTTTTGAGAGATAAGAAAATTGCTCAAACGAGGAAAGGTCATATTTGGAAAGAAGACTTTCAAATGAATTAACAAATTTATGATAAGCTGCGGGGTTCCCATCAAAATAAGGTAGTTCTATGCTAGGCAAAGTTATTTTATGATAAGAATGATGTACTTCCTGCGGTGTGGAAGGAGAAGGGGTTGCTGCTGCTACAGCAGACTTTGACAATGAGAGTTTAATTCCCTAGACAACCGTTAATCGCCAACCTTATACCGTCAGAGTACTTTTCATCAACTTCCGCCTGTCGGTGATACTGAACCGAACTCCAAAGTCTAGAATGAAGCATAAAACTATTTATCTTCTCATCAAGCGAATTTAACTCTGTTAAAAGATCGCCTAACTTGTCAAGATAAAATTCACATTTAATAATATCCAGTGGACCCTTCTCAATACTCTTTAAAGTCTTCGTTACAGACTGTCTCTTGCCACTCCGGATACTAACAAGTACTTTACAGTCATCATCCGACTCTCCTAAAACTCCGAGAAGCGAGGATTCTTGTGTAGAATCAAGTTGCTCTAACTCACTTGCAGACATAATTGAAAAAGGCTTCCAGCAATAAATTTCAAATTCACCAAAATTATAATATAACTAAGCTACCACCAATAGCATACAAACTAGGAACAATAAATTAATATCAACAAGAATAATGGATTCAATTAGCTGTCGGGTTAAACCAAATACCGTGAGAAAACCGTAGGGGGGTCGGGGCCGGGAATCAGGAGGTGGAGAGAGGCAGAGCTGAAGCAGGCCCCACGTTTGGGCGCCATTCGCTAAATTTTTATCGAAAAAGTTACTAGAGTAACTTTGGATGGAAAGAATAATTAGGACAAGAGAAAAATTGATGAAATTAAATACTTTAATATAAAACTTGATTCAAGACTGAAGTTATTGAAGGCTATAGCTTCATGAAATTAAGTAATAAATCCCCAGTCTACATGATGAAAGTGTCCCGTTAGTTCCAAGACGATAGCTCTTGACCTCTCTTCACTCCAAGGTTCCACCCCTTTTAGCGAAACTCCAACCTACAGGAAAAAAAGAGAAGTTATAGGGAGCGAACTGGTGCCATCCCAAACACACTTAATAAAAAAAGGTACCGAGGCTAAACAAGAAACTTAAATCTCAAACGATTTTATACTCGATAAGTTAATCAAATCACTGAAAGGGTTGAAAAATTAATGAAGGGCCTTGCCTCAATGATCTTTAAGTGTATAATACACTATCGCGACAAAGTACACATAACACCCTGGTATCTGCATTACATGAACTTACCCGAGTTAGGCAGCCAGCAGCAAAGATCTTGGAACTCAGCCGTCGTCCTCCACCATGTATTGTCCTTCACCTCGAACCCCCCACACGATGAGCTTATTTTCTCATGTTCAATTTCGTACACCTTACGAAGGCTCGTGACTCAACAGGAAGTCTCTTGAGCAGCATTACCACATCAGTACCTCCGGGAAACGATCCATCAATAAAAAGTGAATAAAGTAGAAATTGATCACCCGACCAGCCAACTATCGAATCCTCAAAATATTTCGTAACCGATAACCTTCCGTCTGTCTGGCGGGGACGGTGGTGGTAGTGAAGGGTCGTATCGGTACTTTAGTACTGTCCTTACCCGATTCTTTTTCCGCCTCCTTGTTATTTGGTCTGACGCCTGTCATTTAGTGGACGTATCCAAGGACCGTGGCCAAACATGGAAGTCCATGCACGTACAAATTCAGGGTACTTAACTCAATTGATTAATTATTTAATTTAAATAGTTTGAGATTCAATTTCTTGAAAAATGTTTTTTATTTGTATTAATATTTTTTGTACAACAACTGCGTGACATTCCAGTTTTTGTTTATCATACCCAATCAGCCCGATCATTTACAATTGCATGACATTCCAGTTTTTGTTTATCATACCCAATCAGCCCTATCACTTACAATTGCATGACATTCCAGTTTTTGTTTATCATACCCAATAGCCCGATCATTTACAATTGCAGGACATTCCAGTTTTTGTTTATCATACCCAATAAGCCCGATCATTTACAATTGCATGACATTCCAGTTTTTGTGTATCATACCCAATAAGCCCGATCATTTACAATTGCATGACATTCCAGTTTTTTTATCACACTCAATCAGTCCTATCACTTACAATTGCATGACAGTCCAATTTTTGTTTATCATACCCAATCAGCCCGATCATTGAAAATTCCATGACATTCCAGTTTTTGTTTATCATACCCAATCAGCCCGATCATTTACAATTGCATGAAATTCCAGTTTTTGTTTATCATACCCAATCAGCCCTATCACTTACAATTGCATGAAATTCCAGTTTTTGTTTATCATACCCAATCAGCCTGACCATTTACAATTGCATGACATTCCAGTTTTTCTTTATCATACCCAATCAGCCCGATCATTTACAACTGCAGGACATTCCAAAGCCCCGCGACTCATTTAATGATTACAGACAGCATCCGCTGCTCCCCTTCGTTAATTCTCACTTTACCCAATTCACAAGCATGTGAAATAGCTATATCTGTCATCCCTTTCTTTAAATGCCATTAAAAAAATGCACTTTGATTTGAAACAAAATTACTCCTAATTACCTTATTATGATCCAAAGTCTCTGGACAAGCAATAATTTACATTAATCGTCGAACTGTTATTCAGCAAAAAGCTATTTGACGATCTACCTTGAAAATCAATATGTGGCATACAAGTCCCTAAATAGAAATTATGACTCCAATAACGGAGGGGTAGCATGGAGGGCGCTGACTAAGCACTGTACAGAGGGTTAGGCTGCCGAGAGCGATAAAGTTTTAACGATGGAACTTACGTGATTTAACGTGTAAAAAGAAGAGTAATCGGTTTATTATTCAAATCGTGCTCAGGCAAGGTTTGTTATGTTGCCATGGCTTTTTATTTGCGAAGGAAGTGATGCGAGAAAACAAAGAAATGACATTAAATGATGGTGCAAAATTCTGTCATACAACAGATTGCGAACGTATTGCGTAATGGCTGAAATAATAACTCTACTGTTTAGGGTATAGTGAAGAATCCTGTAGATTAATTTGTGAGTGATTATGTCTGATAAAAGTAGGATGAGGGAAAGGGAAAGGAGGGAAAACGTAAGCGCGCACATACTCACATACCTATACATACACACCATATACATACCTACACACATACACATACCCAAATTTTATATATATATATATATATATATATATATAAAAAATATATATATATGTGTGTGTGTGTGTGTGTGTGTGTGTGTGTGTGTGTAAGTATGTATGTATGTATGTTTGTGTGTGTGCATATCTTTATGTCTATGCATTTCTATAACGACATAAACAAACGTTCAGTTAACTAAACAGCATAATTCGAAAATATAGGCGTAGCGCTGCGTCACTTCCGCCTTCGTATCACGTAACGAAAGAAAAAAAAATTGCAAATCCACTTCGGACTCTTCGCTATAGGTCCTTACAACGCCGCACTCTTTCGCCTAAGAAAAAAAAAAAAGAAAACGGAAAAAGAAAAAAACTCTGCCCTAACAATGCTCTCGGGTTCAATGGCCCCAAAAGAAGCATATCATTACTTCTCGACGCCATTTTAGGGGAATGTCAATATTTTCCTCCGACAGCCTCCCCAAGACGCCGCGGCATTTTCCCCCGCCTATCGGGACACATTTGGATATTTCTTTCTCCCTCGTTCCATTAAACCGAAGGTATAGCAGGTGTAGGGACCGGAAATCCTCGTGGAATTCCCTCGTCTCCTTAGATTCTGGGGGAAAGTAGGAATTCCAGGGGAAAACGCTACGAGTAATTGTACTATGTCTGGGAGGTGTGGTGGTTATGGCGCATATAATGTGAGATGTTTAGTTCGTCAGCCCACGCTCCAGATACCTTTCCTTTGTTTAGGGGTGGTATTGGAGCAAGCCGAAGCAAGTGACATGATTCCGAAGTCATGGAGAACAAATAGGGGAGTTTATAATGACATGATGCAGAAGACATGGAGAACAAATAGAGGAGTTTACTAAATACAAATTCACCAAACGAATAAGAGAACAATATTGACATGACGCAGAAGGCATGAATAGACCAATAATGACATGACGCAGGAGGCATGAATAGACCAATAATGACATGATGCAGAAGGCATGGATAGACCAATAATGACATGATGCAGAAGACATGGAGAACAAATATAGAGTTTACTAAATACAAATTCACCAACAAACGAAAGAGAACAATATTGACATGACGCAGAAAGCATGAATAGACCAATAATGACATGATGCAGAAGGCATGAATAGACCAATAATGACATGATGCAGAAGGCAAGTGAAAACAAATAGAGGAGTTTATAAAAGCAATATATGAATAATGCACCAAACGAATGATAGACCAACGAATAATAGAGCAATAATGACATGTTGCAGAAGGCAACAGAGAACATATAGAGGAATTTATGAAATACACCAAACGAATAAAATACCAATAATGACATGACACAGAAGGCATGGAGAATAAATAGAGGAGTTTATAAAATGCACCAACCGAATACAGACCAATTAACACGGTGGTTTATTGATTTCAGAAATTTAACCTGTTAAGCCCAGCACTGGGACATTTTCGGCCATTGGACGCTTAAAACAATGAAGAGAGGAAGTTGGTGAGGTTAGACAGTAAAATAAATAGATCCAAGTCATAAAGAAGATGAAGTAAAAGGCACTAAACGTCGAACTGGGAGAAAATACTACAGTTCCACTAAGAAATATGAGTCAGAGGGAGACTGAAGGAAAAAAGTGGGAATGTAGGTACAGTAAGTCTAAAAAGTGAGTGAAGCTATAGTAGATTCACATCAACCGTGCATTTGATGTCTAGGCCAGTCCCTTACGGCGCTCCTGATTGACTGTGGTAAGCCAATGACAGGGCTGGACTCTCTCAGTCTCTCTCGAGAGTTCACATAGGCAGGACGTATGTTCAACCTCTCCTGAGGGATAATTTTGAAAGACCTATCCCTCAGGACAGTTGGAACATAGATCCTACCCATGTGTAACTCTCAAAGAGACTGAGAGTTTCCAGCCCTGTGATTGGCTTATCAACAGCCAATCAGGAGCGTCGCAAGGACTGGCCTAGACATCAAATGCACGGTTGATGTGCATCTACTATAGGAAAGGAAGGGACGCTTCAAACATCCACTAGTGATGCCCACAGTGCATCACGTGAGGTGCACTGACGGCACTAACTTCCTACCGTAAATAAACACATTGACCTGATGTCAATCAAGGAAATAATCAGATAGTCAACCAGATATTCTCATAGCTATCAATGAAATGTCTCAGGAAATGCTTTACTATAAATAACAAGTAAAAAATGCGCCTCAGTTTGTTCGGCACAATCGAGTTTTCTGTAGAGCGTATAAAACTGTATGAAACTTTCAGCTACGGCCAGGAGGTGGCCAGTGTAGTTGGCACATGATTCATGTCTAACTTTAACCTTAATAAAACAAAAGCTACTGTGGATAGAGGGCTGCAATTTGGTATGTTAGATGATGGGAGGGTGGATGATCAAAATAAAAAATTGCAACCCTCTAGCCTCAGTTGATTTTAAGATCTGAGGGCTGACAGGAAAAGTGCAGACGCACAGGTAAATAGTCATCTCAGTAGTTTTTATTAAAAGAACACTAAAATGTTTTTGAAAAGTCGAGTTATAAGTAAAGTTTCTTTCAGATGTATTAGGAAGGAGAAAAATAATTGTACATATATTTATAGAAATATTTTCTATGTACTACATAGAACCTGGTAAAACCTATGAACTCTGCACAGTTGCGTTGGTGATTTTTATTAGCTCTAGGTTTTAGAATTTCTCTCCTATTTTTCTCGGTTCCTCTAAATGACAAGATTTGTTTCGAGCACCTTTTTGTGATGTGGCTTCTATACTCTCTAGTCTTTTCCTTGTTTATACAAATTGTTCATGCAACGCCAGAACTCACATTGCCCAAACAATATGGGAACTAACCATGAGGGTGCTGACACGATGCCTTAGTTTATTTGAATAAAACATGTCAACACTAATGCTAACACCCTGAAGCAAACAATGCAAATAAAAACATCAGTACTACACTTTTCAGATAAAAATATCACACGTCATTCCGCCATTTCTAAAGACCAGTTTAAAAAAAAAAAAAGAATCCCAGAACCAGACTACACCTGGAATGAAAACGAAAAGGTTGGAGCAATAAAAACAGATTGCTCGTACATTCACTGGCAAAGAGGACATGCCACACAATTTATTTGAAATCCCCAAAGTCAAGGTGACGTCTAATACTGAGGAGTTATTGAGGATTTTATTCCCTTCCTATTTTCTCCTGGTTTACGATTTCGACTTTCGCAAAAGGCCGTGTCTGCGAGGACGGGGGCAGAGAAATATTATTCCGCTCCGATTCCGCAACAAATTCCTTCCCATACGGCAGTAATTGAATTTCAGCTTCGTGACTTTTGGTAGAGACTAATACTGACTTTCAGAAAATTTGGAAGATTTGTTTATAAAAGGTTTATTTGCAAAACTTTCCAAAAATGCTTTTTTTTTTTTTTAACAGGAAAATCACACTCGTAGAATGGACCACTGGTTTTCATATCTTTCCTTTGAGAAATTTATCAAAAGTTCAATTTATATCAAAATCAAGCTTTCAAGCTTTCTAGTTTTGCTCGATGAATTAGTTATATTTTATTTACAATTTTATTTGGTATCCAGCTTTCTAATTGTGTTAAGAAAATGATTGGTTATCACTTTATTTACAATTTATTCTCCCATTTTATGAACGAAGATGATAACTCACTAGTTTATTATTTATTTGCCGAATTAAACTTAATTGTCAACTATGGTATACATGCCGTTCTGGAGAGAGAGAGAGAGAGAGAGAGAGAGAGAGAGAGAGAGAGAGAGAGAGAGAGTATTATCGTATAGAAATACGTTTTTTAAAGTACCTCAGGAGACTA
>NC_061110.1:98727798-98737798 GCF_015104395.2 Macrobrachium nipponense
TGTCATCGGTCAATTAAAGAAGAATTAACCATAGACATACATCTGTCAATTAATGACCTCAAAAATTCCAAGAAACACTAACTGAATGTTTTCCAATTAACCCCGATTAAATAACCACTGAACTACTTTCTAACTAAATCGTGAAGGAACTCCATAAGATTCGCTAAATCATAATCACTATCATAACCCCGTAAAGTAAAAAAAGAAAATATTAAATTCTCCAACCTAATTCTCCAAAAAATATAAAAAAAGCTTGCCCCCACCCCATTATATTACATTAGCACACACCACCCAGAACTCACAGAAACTCTACGGACTACTGTCATCACATTTAATCTCACATTACTCGCAAGTATAAAAATTAAGAAAAATGAGCCCCTCACCCCAAAATAAAAGTGTAACAAACCCCAGCCCAAGTTATCAATAAAAATGTTCTCTCAAGCTCTGATATTTCAGTAACCCACAAATCAGTAAAAACTCTTTAACTGTCTAACAGCAAAACCCTTTTACTGTCTCATATAATTAATCTCCATGAAATATAAGGCTAAACACCCATTTATCTAACTCACATACCCCAACAAATCATATGTCCTGTCCAAAAAGAAATGCTACCTGAGCTTAACCTCAATTACGACAAATCTCATAGGGAAAAAAAAAGAAAAGATAATAGCAACAATAAGAATGAACTCTTTCCGCACAAAGAACATAATATACATGATATGCATAATCCAACTTTTTCCTCATAAATACAATATGTATCGTTACGGAAATTGCTATCTCATTGATCAGAAACAACCGGGAACAACCCCCCCCTTACAAAGTACATCTCCGTGGAGTCCCATAGTCACAATCTCCGAGAATCGTGCAAAACTCCGAGTAATCGACACAGAAGGAAAAAACGTCAGCAACCGGACTCATCACGGCATTATCAGAAAAAATTCACCTGTGAACACGGCAGGTGCTCGAACTGCAGTATAGTTTTGTCGAGTCAGACTTGCAACTTCAAAAACATTATTCTCCAGAAAGCCCCAAAAATTCTATACTGACACCATTATTCTCCAAAAAGCCCCCAAATTCTCCCAAAATTCTATACTGACACCATATAAGCACATTTCACAAAATTATCTCCAAGATATCACCAAGGTGCTAAAAAAAAATTGTCCTTAAAGACATAACTCACCCATGATAATGCCCCAAGTACATAAAAAATATTATCACCTATTCGGGATATAAACCACAGTAAACCACAAATCAACAATTATATGCTGCCAAAAATAACCACTGGTGAATATAAAAAATGCAACATATCCATAGAGACTCATAAAACTGCAACGCAGTAATGCCACTCGCCTCCAATAGTCACAACACCAAAGGAACCACAATACCCCTCTTTTAGCTTGTAAAACCACAGAAATCCAGCTCCAAAAATCTTAACCACTAAAAAAAAAAGTCACCCCCAAAGATTAGTGCTTCCCAATATCACCATATTAATAAATAATACCACTCCGGTGATAAAAATATTTCCCTTCATTTCGCCAATAACCACACATCACCATATTCCCCTATATTTCACCAAAAGCCACATATGGAATAAAAAAACAAGTCTCCAAAAAATATTATTACACCTCCAAGCAGGGTAATAAAAAAAGAAACTCTGTCCCCGAAAAATGCACTCAAATCATCTAGCTGACACACACAAAATATTGCCACATATCTCCTCTCACATGGGTTTCCATTTGAACAAAAATGGCTGCAAAAATAATTGAACTCAACATAGCTCTTACCACCATAGGCCTAAACTATGGACTATTTCCAACAAAATAAAATATCACATGGCCAAAATATTATATCTCCAATTCTTCAATAAAATAACCTCGAAAAGCCTCTCCAAGGAGCTCAAAGTTACAGTCAAAAACTATAAACTCTCTGCTTAGCATAACTGCTGGGAAGGGCAAAAACTTGGCAAATAAAATTGCCCTGGAAATTCTAAAAAAAATCATCAGTGTCCCATAACTCATCACAACAAAACTACAAATCCAAAGTGTCTCAACAAAGACTTCCCCTATTCACTACGCACAGGCCACCAGAAACTTAATCAAGTTTCCTATCTCTGGCAAAGTTGCTAAAATCACAACAAAGGTATTGTACAAGAGGCCAACACTTTCCGGAACACAAATATCCAGAGAAAAAGAAATGTAGTGCCATCATGTAGATATTCAAAAAATGCAAAAAATTCTCCCCTAAATCTCTCTGCAGCATCAAACGGCTGAAATTATAAAACACATTCCCGAATAATGATTCCAAGTCCCGAAATGAGATATTTAAAAATCTACACAAACTGTTCGGAGAGAAAAATAAATTCAAAAAATTCGCCCATAATAAAAAAAAAACTTACGTCAACAATGGCTAATGTCCAAAAAGGGGAAAAGAAAAAAATCAATGGCACTGTCGACTGTTCCCGTGACACCTGTAACATCTGTGACTCCCGTAGACTTCAAGCAATCTTCTGCTGAACCCATAATAAAAAGAAAACTAAATTTGTGGCTAGTACCTCCCATATTCACAAACATCACCACCCTTAGTATCATTACAAGTACCCATGTTAGTATCAGAAATAACACCAATATCAGTATCACCAGTATCACTAATATCCCCAGTATCACCAAATTCACCAAATTCATCAAAATTCATTCAATCACCAAATTCCCAATCTCACCATTATCACCAACTCACCAAAACTGTCATCACCACCCATAAATCATTGTCCATTCACCAAACCAAAATTATTATCACCATGACTCCAATAGAATCCACATATATATCCTCCCTTAAATAATTCGACATCAATAATTCTCCGTAACATATCTCCAGTAAGGCTTTAATATTGCCATTCCCCAGTATCATCACCATTCATCACCAGGCACAACCCCATTAGCATCACCCCTTTTCAAAAATAGTCTCCATATCCCAAACACACATACCCAATTCTCAAAAGAAATCATCTGTCTGTATTCCCCAGTAATAATAACATCCTCTACCATGGTGTAAAAGCATTTTCCAAAGCGTAAGGAAAACTTGCACCACATTCATTTCCATTTTCTCATTACGCAAAAGAAAGAAAAAATCGTTCTAAAAGAAACCCTACGGGCATGTCACATCATCCCTCAATGGCTTCTTTTCAAGGCCAAACTTACCCCTATTACCCCGGGACAAAGAAAAAACAAGGAAGTTCACCCTCCCGTTGGCACAACCCCCTGAAAGACACTAGCCTCCCTTTGGCACTACCCCTTGGTCGCTCAGTAAAAAAATACGCTGAGTACATATGCATGCATGATAGAGCGTCGTCTCTCCAAGCACCTCGAGAACTGAGTTGCATGCATGAAAACCTTCACACGCATACATATGTGTTAAAACAAGACGAATGCGTCGCCTCTAAACATGTGCCAAGAAAAAAACTCATCACATACTCTCTATGGGAAAAAATATGGTAATCTGAACTGATTCTTTAACTCCAAAAATGAATTCTACACAAAGGCAAAAAATAATGTAACACTCATTTCATCAATGAGAGAACACTAGATCGCCAACTAGCACTTTAAAAACACGCTAATACACACATACGCGCATGTGTAAGAACAACCGATACTCGACAAGAAAGACACTTTACCAACACGCACTCACAAGGCCCACTAAGTAACCTCTCTCTCTCTCTCTCTCTCTCTCTCTCTCTCTCTCTCTACATCACACCTCCCCCCATCCCCCCCATTACCTATGGCAACTAAATCAGATACGAGATCTTATAAAAAATAACATTTATTTAAGAACAAAGCATTAGCTAAATAAACCCAGGTTCTTAACTAAAAGATTAATGCATGATTGAACTCAGATAACCCCACTCCATATTTCTACTCCAAAATAACCAACATCATTTTAGTCATGAAACTGGAAAAGTCACAAAAGTCCATAGTAACACCATGACACATTTTTTAAGTTCCCATATCAAATAAGTCAATCCCCTTTCTCCAGAACCACCGGTTAGAAGACAGGAGAACACCTTGATAAGCACAAAGATTAAAATCACATATGAAATAGAACATCTTTGAAATAAATATTCAAAATACAATCCAGCCACATCTTTTGGCCAAAATAAAATAAATATGCTTACCCATTCAACACAGTATTCACAACACTATTCTTAAAAGATACTTTGCAGAAGCCATCTTGGCTCTGCCGCCTCTCTGTAAGGATCTATCCCCATGGTAATCATACATTCTCATATGATTGGGAAAGCTCGCACGCACGTACGAACTCACACACAATGTCCACACCCCAGGTAACTGCCTAGAACTAGATTCTTAAGTCACCTCTGCGACCTGCCCGTAGCAACAGGACATGCACAGATCTGCACATACAGCAGCTTTGATATCACACCACCCAAGAAGGATGCATTAGCACCTCCAAGGCTTGTCACTCGGACCACTGTCTCTTAAGGAAGCTAAATGATGACTCAACATTCTAAGAAAGTCAAAGCACATCACATTACAAAGGTATTTAAAACATATTAATACATCTCTCTTGTATGTATCATATTATATATATATATATATATATATATATCTATATATATATATATATATATATATATATATATATATATATACTATGTATTAAGCTACTAATGTGCTCTAATATCCAATTCGCTCTACCTCGGAATTAATATATTTTTCATACATGTTAACCGAAGGGGTAAATTAGTTAGTTGGATAATAATTTCATCTCTCTCGGTTAACACATATAAAAATATATTAATTCCGAGTAGAGCGAACTGGATATTAAAGGACATTTAAAGCTTAATGACTGTATATGAATCAACGGTGATGTGATAAAACTTTCAATTCATATATATTATATATATATATATATATATATATATATATATATATATATATATATATATATATATATATATATATATATATATATATATATATATATATATATATATATAAAATAGGTGTAAATGTAAAGTGACGGAATGAATAACATTACGGGAACGTAAATCAATTAGTGTACCTGGATGATATACTACAAAATATCAACAGATATGGAATGCCTTTTGACAATAAGGGAAGGCCAGTTTTTTCAAAATTAGACAAGGAAAAAAGGAAGGGTGGATGAAACATAAAGGGAAAATAAATAGCATGAATCGCAAAAAGATTTGCATCAAGCTTCGATATAAATCATAAAGTCAGTAATATGTCATGTATCATAGTATCATGTATCATATAATACTACAATATAATATATAACATATAATAGTCCTATTATATGGGTTGTCAGAGTGTACGCCAGTACTCTATACTGTAGTATTTTTATAGTAGTATATGCCATATATATATATATATATATATATATACCTATATATATATACTATATATATATATATATATATATATATATACTTTCTTCTATATCAATAAGTTGACTACATCCTTTTTCATTAATGTTATCCTTTTTATTTTCCAGCGCGTTCTCTTAAAGTCAGATACTGAAGTCTAATGCTACCATTAAAATCCTGCACACTTTCATTAGTCATTGCTGCTGAGAGAGAGAGAGAGAGAGAGAGAGAGAGAGAGAGAGAGAGAGAGAGAGAGAGAGAGAGTGAGTCTACTGACTATTCTGTGATTGCAGAATTTACAAAACCATACTTACATTATTTCTAAATCTGATAATTTCGCCTTTGGAACTGAGCGTGATTGACACAAACTAATTTAACCCAATTTATCAAACGTAGATCTATGACGAGGATGATAAACTTGCTACGATACAGTTTGCCCCAATGACCTTTGCAGATAAAATTCCTGGAAGAACCTAAATTTGCTAAATCATGCTGATGATGAAATCTTTTTTCACTCCTATCTGATAAAACGCGACGCCCTAGTTATTTCATCAGTGGTTCATCTGGTATCAAAATCATGGAGTTATCAGGGCACATGATATTCCTTAAAAATATTATAAATAGAAGAAATTCCTATTTCTACAATTAATTTGTCTTTCATGGTGAAAACGCACAGTTATACGTTGCTTGTATGACTCTTAAAGTGTACATTTTACTAAGTATATGTTTGTAATTCTTTTTAATATTTATTGATTTATTATTATTTTGTTCTTATATTTTCATTCTATTAAACAAATCATGAATATCTTAGCCAAGACCTGTATCTTTAACTCAAATTCCTGTATCTTAAAAAAAACTCAAATTCCTCTATTTTTAAACTCAAATTCATGTATCTTTAAACTCAAATTCCTGTATCTTTAACTCAAATTCCTGTATCTTTAACTCAAATTCCTGTATCTTAAACTCAAATTCCTTTATTTTAAAACTCAAATTAAATTCATGTATCTTTAAACTCAAAATCCTGCATCTTTACTCAATTTCCTCTATCTTTACTACAATTCCTGTATCTTTAGCTCAAGTTCCTGTATTTTTAAACTCAAATTCCTGTATCTTTAACTCAAATCCTGTATCTTTAACTCAAATTCCGTATCTTTAACTCAAATTCCCGTATCTTAACTCAAATTCCTGTATCGTTAACTCAAATTCCTGTATCTTTAACTCAACGTGAAGCACCTTTTTCAGACAACAAAAAGAACAACAGCAACACAGTAGTTTGTAGGCTCACTCCCCGTGAGGCTAAAATTCAGATACCCGTAACAAACAACTAACTAATTGTCAATATTTTTATTCATTTAATAGTAGTATTCTTATGAACAAAAAAAAATTAGCATAGCATATTTCCCTACCGCTGAAGCAGCGTGTAATACCAAGAGAATTTACTTGAAACTGTTAGACACAACACGATATTTATTACAAACTATTCATAGAATAAATGAGAAAAATGTTACAAAATCTAAGTTGATATTTCAAAGACATTTTCCATTCAACTCTCTCCGCAGTGACGGCAGGGAGAAACCAAATAATCCCGTCCAAATACACTTTTATATATATATATATATATATATATATATATATATATATATATATATATATATATATATATATATTTACGTATGTAGCTTACCTTGAGAGCCCAAATACACAAATGGAAATATTTTAGGAAAATGCAGAATACTTACCTTAAAAAAGGATTGATTGAAATATGTTACTCTAGAGAAAGGTCGCCATTGAAAACCAGCTGATTAATTTACAGTATACATTTATTTACACGACAGTTAAAAGGCAAAGCAACTGGGCCGCACGTGGCTCTCTCTTATCTCTCACAAGGGGAGAGCTGGCTAAAATCAGATTAACCTAAATGCTGGTTTCCAAAATTACTCGAGTTATCTTGCGTTATGGCAGCACTTGCGGGGAGACTTGGACATGTGACTCGTGCTTAGATCTGGAAGAATTCCCAGATTAGACACAGCATAAATAAAGAGTTCTTGCACAAGTTACAGTTATTCAGTTTTATCTAACACACTGGAGAAGGAACTCTAAGTGTTTAACTGAGGTATGCAATGAAGACTTAAGCTTAACAAGTCACAAAGGGAAGCACATGGCCCGATGTGGACAAAGCGATTTTGCTGTAAAAGTGATACAAGGGAAACTTGAAAATGAAATTAGCAAGAGTCGTCCTGGAGAAAAAGAGCTGGTTGGAGTTTTGCACTTTCTAGACATACCTTAAATCCTTGAGGCTTAAACATGTGTCGTGCTATGAAATGGTCCCACCAACTTGTTTGGACAAAGGGCTAACTTCCCGTCAGAGGAGGAGGCACTTCTGCCTTGGAATCGCATGGATTTTCACACACAGCCTCCGGCATTGTCTGAAAAAGTGAAAAACACAGCCAGCGAATTTGGAAGGGAAAGAGGTCTTATGGTAGGAATCCTTAAGCCCATATCGAGGCCTAGCTAATCCTGTGACCTGCCTGTCTTACCCTAAGCTCCAGCCTAAACGGAAATGCCTTTCCCTCGGCCTACCTCGTGGTTCTCTCCCAAAATCAGCTGATTAAGAGAGGAAATGGCTGCTCTTTTAGAAACTAAAATGAAGAAATTCTGGGTAGACGAGAGGAGCAATAAACGTAATAACATATATATATATATATATATATATATATATATATATATATATATATATATATATTATATATATATATATATATATATATATATATATATATAATGTATGAATAATTATCACATCATCGTGATTCATATAAATCATTCGAGTTACAAATGTCCTTAAATATCTAACTGCTCTACCTAGGAATTGATATATTTTCATTTATGTAAACGAAGAAGGGGAATTTTTTAGTTGATAATAATTTCGTCCTTCATGGGATCGAACCACCGTCCAGCGGACAGGCACGAAATCAGGATGACACTGACGTTACCGCTTTGGCTAACAGTGAGCCTCACTGTAGCCGAATCGGTAACGTCAATGTTTACATTTATGAAAATATATCAATTCCGAGGTAGAGAAGAATTAGATATTAAAGGACATTTGTAGCTTGAATGATATATATGTATGTACATATTATATATTAAACATATTCATAAATATATATATTTTATAATATATAATATATATATATATATATATATATATATATATATATATATATATATATATATATATATATATACATATATATATACATATATAAAAAATATAAATATGAGTGAGAGCATTGGCTCACACGTTCTTCCCCAGAAATAAGTCTCGTCTAGAGCCGAAGACTACGAAAGCTTCTTTGGCGTCATCCCTTATAAAGGAGGTTAACAAGATTCGCCTGGTTAACGGAAATCACCCCCTCTACTTATCACCCCCCCCCCCCGATCCCAACCGCCCCCGAATTCGTCCCCATCTTTATTACCCCTCAATTCGTCCCATCTTTATTTTCCCTCAATTCGTCCCATCTTTATTTTCCCTCAATTCGTCCCATCTTTATTTCCCCTCACTTCGTCCCATCTTTATTTCCCCTCAATTCGTCCCATCTTATTTCCCCTAAACTCCGTCCCATCTTTTTTTTCCCCTCAGTTTTCGTTCATGACAAATAGCAGTCGATATTGAATGCCCCATGGGATGTGTTCTAAGAGATTACCTGACTCACTGATTGAGAGAGAGAGAGAGAGAGAGAGACTTCAAAGAAAAAGCTCCCTTTGATCTCAGCGCAATGGCGCCCCGTGGATAAGTTTATAGAACCTCCTACTGGCACATCTAATATAGTCTTACGCAGCATTACGAAGGACATAAAATCCAATCAATAAACCTCGCGGGCAGAGAGAGAGAGAGAGAGAGAGAGAGAGAGAGAGAGAGAGAGAGAGAGAGTGAGGTGCTATAGGGAATTACTCCTTCCATATCATGCTAATAGTATTGCCTAAATCTGGTGGACGATTTTGGTAGCCACTGAGTTACAGTTCGTAAGGTTTTATTTTTACTAAGGCTTTATTTTATTTTTGAAGAGGATAAATCCCTTTCCCGTCAGAATATTTATTTTGCTTTTCATTAATAATCACTGGAATTATTATATTATCTACCTCCGACGTCATGATTTATATAATGAAGCAATGGCACTAATACTTATTCCGATTTAGTCCAAGAAAGTTCCTAATATGATTATAAATATATTTTTTTACTGTTCTTATCAGCAAATTGTCATTCCATTAATATTTCGATTTTTTCTGGAAATGTATCGTACATCCCCTGCTCGATTTTTATAATATAATTATAAAATCCAAAATTTACGTATTAACTTAAATATGAAATACACTGTCCTCAGAAGATGATCCAAGAAATTCTCTGATTCTTTTATATATCTACTTGAAATATTAAAATGTCTCATCCAATAATTGTCTGTTTGGGTTGCTTATATTATCCCAGCAAAACCATATTTTTGTAAGTTTTTAGTAGTGTTGCTTAATTTTTATTTGCGTGCCATTTCAACATAAAATTTACGTTATACCTAATAATTGAACTTTATAATATGTAGTACAACTGTA
>NC_061110.1:98742798-98770518 GCF_015104395.2 Macrobrachium nipponense
TTCTATTCGATCTCCATATTCATAGTGGAGAACGATTAATTATTATCAACCACATTAATGTTTTTTAAGCTTATTAGCGTCCAAGAAGAGTACTGAAATTGGTCACAGATTAGAAATAAGATGAGGTAAAAAAAAAAAAAAAAAAAAAAGTTCCTATGACCTTTGAAGGCTTAATGACCTGACTCGCGCCCCATTAAAAATAAAAATACTTAATACGGTCAAACGGAAATAATTTAAGGGATAGTTTCTCAAGTCTTCCGGTGTATTTATCCGTGATATTTTCGTCCATAAGCTGACCTTGTTTTCTTACTAGGAGAAAGAAACAGCGGAGAGAGGAGAGGAGAGAGAGAGCGAGAGAGAGAGAGAGAGAGAGAGAGAGAGAGAGAAAAACAATAGTTTACAAGTTCTGCCAAAACATGTGGGATTATTTTTTTCTTGAACTTAATAATGTACCAAACTCAGTGCCAAGTTTATTACAGTTGCTACAGTTTTTGAATATGTTCTTTACTGATTAAGACAGGTTAAGGTTATTTCTTTGGCTCTCGACTAATCATTGCCTACTTATTGTTTTCGCTCTCACACACTTAACGTCATTAGAAATGTTTTCAAATTCTCTTTTTAAAAGGAGTGTAGTTATGTATCTTACAGTGTGTGTGTCTGTATGAGAGAGAGAGAGAGAGAGAGAGAGAGAGAGAGAGGAGAGAGTGTGTGTGTGCGCGTGTGTTGAGTAAACACTCAAAGAAGCTCCAAAGCAAAGTACGATTGCACCAAGTCTTTCATAAGATCTGGGCGGTACTTTAGAAACAATGTCTTGTCGATTCAATTCAACCAAAAATAAAGCAGTCTATAATCGCAAATGCTTAAACGCTACATTATTCTCTGTGTCGTACCGTAAAGCACTTAGTACAATACCTGTATTTTGTTAAACAGCTGAATAATTGCCTTACTTTTTAAACACGAGTGGCCATTAAAACAGACTTTCAATATCCCATAGCCGACTCACTTCATCTTAACTATCACAGCCATTACAATTTGTCTATTGCTAGACAACACCTTTATCATTTGTTGTCGGTTGATATACTCCGCAAAATGGTTTATTTAAAAAAAATCAAAAAAAGTAAAACGGACTAACGTAAACCATTTGAAAAAGCCCTTAATCTACATAGCAACATAAATATTACGTAGAAGGGTAGAATTCTGAAGCTGTCACCATTAATGGCCCGATATGGTCTAGCACACTCAGATATCCCCCATATGAAAGAGCTGTAATTAAGTTTGGAATTATGAGGCGATGGGTAAAACTGAAGAATTTCCACCATTCATCCCTCCCATCCCATCCTCTCCCCCGCCTTTCTTTTTGAAGATTAAAAGGCTCCCTAAGGCATCAAAGGCCGCATTCAAAAGGCTCGTGGTATATAACCTCGTGGTTCATTAGTAAGTCATAAGCGTCTCCGTCGTTTTGAGTAAAATGGTTAAAATCTAATGGTGCCGCTGAAGGGATGATTATACTCTCTATGGGTGGTTTTTTCCCCAATAAAGAATTGAGATTGCTAGCTTTTAGGTGACTTTTAGGCTAAATTGAGAGAGAGAGAGAGAGAGAGAGAGAGAGAGAGAGAGAGAGATTCATTATTTTCATTTATGTAATGTGGGCCTCTACAACTAGAGAGAGAGAGAGAGAGAGAGAGAGAGAGAGAGAGAGAGAGAGAGAGAGGCATTCATAGTATCCTCTCAATTGTTATAAATATCAGTAATAGGAAAAAAATACGTTCTAATGAATAGGGTACTGTTTCATACATCATATGATTTGGAGGCTAAATTGAGAGAGAGAGAGAGAGAGAGAGGTGGGGTGCATTGATAGCATCCTCTCACTTGTTATAAATATAACAATATACGTTTTGATAAACAGGGAACTAATTCCAACCTACACATTAAAAACTGAACAAAAAAAATCTTCAAAATACCTTTATTTTGCATCTAGGTGACGATCCATACTCTTGAGACTCGTAATAGCGACAAAGGAACTTGATACACTGCAGTGTTTCTGAATCCGTCTTGTAACAGAAGGCGCCAATAACCTAGACGTTGCGACGCAAGATTTAGTCACCGTGAATCAATCAATCAACCCTGTAACACAAAAGAAGCGCACATTCATTATTTGGAATTTTGCCAGAATAAATCCTTGATCACAAAAATTATCACGAATCTCAGAACAAGGAGATTAATTACGAAATTATTTAGTAAATTATCCTGCAACGCTGCTCACAAACTCTTTGGTTTGATATTGAAACTATGTATTTGGATTACCGGCGTCTAATAATTTGTTTAAATAATATATTAAATCAAGTTTATGGCCGAGTACCATTCAGCGTATTTTGCAAGTGGTATTTCGTGCTTAAGTAGCTCATCTGTATATTTCCCTTGAAAAAAAAGGAGTTTCACATGATAACTGGTAACTACCTATTCTAAGATTATAATTATTTTAATTATTGCTTCAACTGACGAAGCCTAAAACAAGTATTCGATCCTGAATTCCGAATATAACGTCTAACCCATTTTTTTTTAATGTGGTATTGTCGATTTTTCACTCCTAATATAGTCCTGCGCCATGATAGATGACACTTCTGTTAATCCTTCGCCAAAATAATCCATCGATGTGCGCAAGCGCAGTCAAGGAATGTCGTGTCCGGAGTTGGAGTAATGATTCCATTATACTGAGCTGGCGAATTATACCATATATTTTTTTATTCTATTTATTTATTTTTTTATTGTATTTTATATCAATTCACTTATTTATTTATTTATTAATTTTTGGTCTATAGTGTGGGGTTCCGGGTTGCATCCGGCATCACTAGGAGTTCATCACTTTTCTTACGATGTGGGCTGTTTCTAGGATCACACTCTTCTCCATGAGTCCTGGAGCTACTTCAGCCTCTAGTTTTTCCAGATTTCTTTTCAGGGATCTTGGGATCGTGTCTAGTGTTCCTATGATTATAGGTACAATTTCCACTGGCATATCCCACATAATGTTGCGAGTTCGTGTATAATTTAAAAACCCTCTACACATCTTTCGAACCCTTCCCTGGGTTTATCTTCAGTCCAAATTTGGACTGAAGGTGAATTCAGTTAAAGGTTCGAAAGCTTTGTAAAGGGTTTTTAAATCATACACGAACTCGCAAATTTTTTTTTTTTATTATTGTGGACCTCTTAGAAGAACATTTATTATTATTATTATTATTATTATTATTATTATTATTATTATTATTATTATTATTATTATTATTATTATTATTATTATTATTATTATTGTTATTATAATTATTATTATTATTATTATTATTATTATTATTATTATTATTATATTATTATTACTGACTTTCTGAACTCAAACGCCATCCATTGCCCATTTCAAACTCAAATTTCCTGATGACATTTTTGGAAGTGTTATCTTCGTTCCAGTCTCACTTCCTGCAAGCAATGATGAGTTCATTAGATGTTTGATTTACACGTAGTTGTTGGGTCATTACTGCAGGCAACGCTGCAGTGGAAAAAGTGTACTGCAGAAAATAAGGAAAGTCTTTTCACACAGGTGAACCAAGTGGGTTTCTGAGGCTGTGACAATAAACGTACAGAAAATATTAATCTCTTGGACGGACCACTTTCTGCATAGGCTGACGTTTATCACATCGAAACGTCATTCTTTTAATCAATGTAAGACAGAGCTCGAACTCGGACTTGAAGAGCGCAACTTCCGGGAAGATATATTACGCATCGATGCTCTATTTAGAGATAACAGACGGATTGTCAGGGGTTCTCATATCGTGGAAACCGATGGGAGAAAGTTTGGTAAACTAAATCGCAACAAAGGTAGTATTGGAGGCGGGGGGGGGGGGGGGGGGGGGGGGTGGGGGGGGGGGGGGGGGGGGGGGGGGGGGGGGGGGGGGGGGGGGGGGGGGGGGGGGGGGGGTCTCGTAGAACTGATCGAGATACACGAGAGAACAGTTCCGGATTGCGAGGCCGAAACTTGTGTCTATTGTATTCAAACTGAAGGAATTTTATGAACCACAGCCCCACTATCTAGTATGTAATCTCAAATTCGCCATTCTGGATAATACTGATGTATATAAAAACTTTACAGTTAGTTAGTTAGTTATTTTATTGACAAAAAATATACAATTATTAATACAAGTTTGTCCACAAAGAGACATAATACAAGAATAAACAAAGTGGACAGTAATCTCTTCTATTCTTGCGAGTACATGGCCTACAAAGATAAATACAACATCAAGAAAAATAAAACATCAAGCGCAAATAACATAAGCCTATAAGACTACAAAAAAACGAAAAGAAGGACTTACTACAGAGAAAAAAAACGTAGTCACATCACTTTCCAGTATCAAGTCCTAACACATGATGCTTGAAAAAAAAAAAGGAAAAGTTTATACAATCGCACAGGAACGCCCGAAAGAGGAAAGGGTTAACAAGGAAAAAAAAAAAAAAAAAATATATATATATATATATACATATGTATATATATATATATATATATATATATATATTATATATATATATATATATAATATATATATATGATACCTACATACGTCACCTTACTCCTGTAACGACCATCGAAAATGGTCAATCAAAACAAAGTGGTTAATGTGACTGAGTGGTTTACCATTCATTCAAAGTTTGCAATATCCGTATAAGGTTCCATGGTTACCTACCACCTATCCACTCAGCTTGAAATAGAGATAGACTAAAAATAAGTATAAAAACACCAAGAATAAAACAGAATACAGGATTTACGCCAAAGGCCGAGCGATGTTACCTATAAGGTCATTCAGCGCTAGCACGGAAATTGACAGGTATAAGGTCTGAAGGGTATAGCAGGAAGTAGGTCTAACAGGAGATAGGACTAACAGGAGATAGGTCTAACAGGAGGTAGGTCTCACAGGAAAATAGGTCTAACGGGAGGTAGGTCTACAAGAGATAGGTCTAACAGGAGGTAGGTCCAACAGGAGTTAGGTCTACCAGGAGATAGGTCTAGCAGAAGATAGGTCTCACCAGGAAAGTAGGTCTACGGGAGGGAGGTAGGTCTAACATGGGTTACAGTAAAAGGAAAAGGAATGAGAGGGTTGCAGCTAGGGGCCGAAGGGACGCGGCAAAGAACCTCAAGTAACGCCTGCAGTGCACATCATGAGGCGCTACCTCCCACCGAGGTAAAAAAAAAAAAAAAAAATAAATAAATAAAAACACCTAGACCTTTGTCAAGTATTACAGAAACCTGAATGAGTTTTGTAGGAAAGGAAGGAAAGAGAAGGCCGGGAATTTAACCTCAGGTCAGGACGAAGAGGAAAACTTTCTTGTTTCCGCTTGGTGGATAAGTTGCGGTCATTATTACCTGGCTGTGAAGAAGAGTTTCCTGCAAGACGCCCTTTTTCAGCCTCACTCCAAATTGCGAGACTAAGCAGATGGTTAAAAGGAAGCAAATTCCAACATTAAAAGCTAATAAACAAATAAATACATAACAGAAGCAAATAACAGCATTATAAGCTAATAAACAAATAAATAAATAACGGAAGCAAATTCCAACATTAAAAGATAATAAATAAATGAATAAATAAATAAAATAAATAAATTAGTAAGTAAACAAATAAAGGAAGGAAATTGCAACACTACAAACTAATAAATAAATGAATAAATAATACATAAATATCGGAAGCAAATTCCAGCATTAAAAGCTAATAAATAAATGAGTAAATAAATATATAAATAAACAAATAATGGAAGCACATTCCAGCATAACAAACTAATAAATAAATAAATAAATAAATAAATAATACATAAAAATATCGGAGGCAAATTCCAGCATTAAAAGCTAATAACTAATAAATAAGTAACGGACAAATAAGTAACTGGAAGCAAATTCCAGCATTAAAAATAAATAAATGCAAATAAATAAATTATAAATAAACAAATAAAGGAAGCAAATTCTAACGTAAAAAGCTATTACTAATAAATAAATAAGTAATTGTAAGCAAATTACAGCATTAAATCTTAATAAATAATAAATAAATAAATAAATAAATAAATAAATAAATAAATAAATAAATAAAATAAACATAAAGAAATGACGGATGCCAAATTCCAACATTAAAAGCTAATAGATAAATAAATAAACAAATAACGGAAGCAAATTCCAGCATTAAAAGGTAATAAATAAATGAATAAATGAATAAATAAATAAATGAATAAACAAATAACGGAAGCAAATTCCAGCATTAAAAGCTAATGAATAAATGAATAAATAAATAAACTTATATAGGAAGCAAATTTCAAAATTAAAAGCTAATTAAATAAATAAATAAATAAATAAATAAATAAATACTAAATAAATAAATAAATAACGGAAGCAAATTCCAACATTAAAAGCTAAAAAATAAATAAATAAGTAAATAAAAAAAGTTCTGGCAATTGAAATGGTATTGGCAGAGAAAAAAGGTGATATTGATCTTTACGTACTAAAAAAAATCTCGAAACTTATAATTGAGAAATTCCCGTAATCAGAGAGTAACTCAATATTCTTATTCCTTGATTGGTTTTCCCATAGACGTTGCATCTACGAAAAACCCGTAATTGGTGGGGAGAGGACTGGGGGTACAAGGTCAAGGTCATTACAAACAGCCAAAGTATGGAAGATCTGCACATGAATTTCTCCATAAGGATTTTTTTCCCTTCTTTTCTCAATGGATAGTGACGAAAAAAGGCATTAAAAAATCAGATTTTGCAGGGACACTCTAAGGGGGTCTACTAAAGCACGTGATAAATTTTTGAATGTATAACAAATAATGATTCTTCTTAAATATATCAAAGATAAGAAAGTAATATATACATAAAAGCGCGTACACACTCAGACACGCACGAACACAAACACACACACACAGATATAATATATATATATATATATATATATATATATATATATATATATATATATATATATATATATATATATATATATATATTGTTACGATTATGTTTATATTTTGTAGAATATGATTTGCATTAATCATATGTCCGGGGAATAATTGTTTCTGTACTCTATAATCATTAAGTATGCTACCACCTGTCCCTTCAGTCTCGAGACTCCTTGCTTAGTCTCGTTTTCTGTTAACCTCCTTGGCTTTATAAGAGCATGTGTCATTGGCTTTCAGACTACGGGACCTTTAACCTCTCTCCAGCTGATCTGTGGTGGTAACTACATTTAGTTTGTTTTACATACTTGAAGAGTGTTTGTGAAGTGATTATTTACAATTATTAAGTGTTCGTAAGTTTTTCTTAATTCATTGGTATGATTTGTACTGCTGTTATTTATTAGTAACTTGTGTTATTTGTGTAATTATATATATATCTAGCATTTCTTTCATATTTAATTTACGTTCCTTAATATTCTGGTTTGATATAAAGTGACTGTGGGTGTTTGTGTAATGACTCCTCTCCTACTCCTAGACTAACTCATAGGAGATCGTTACATTTTGGGGGCCTGACCGGGATTAAGAGTTGCTGTTTTCAATGACTATTATTTATATTCGGAAAGTGTTTATCATGTTAACTTCACACACACATCTGTATGTAGAATAAACTGCTTTTTCGGTATCGAATATCAGGATGTTTTTCGTAATCTGTTGATTATTTTTCAAATAAGTTTTTTTAAACTAAATGTATTGTCAATTGTTAACTACTGCCATAATTATCGGTTGAAGTTTAAGTGAGTGTAGCTTCCCTAAAGTGTTCGTCTGACTGCTAATCCCTTCGGTAGATTAAGTTCTCAGTCATTTATGCCGTGTTGGTGTCTTAGCAATACCTTGCTCCCGATAGTATTGACGAGTTTAAGAGTTAAAAGGGCACTTCGTGTAGTTCCTTGCTCCTTGTTTGACTGTTATTAGGGAAACTGTCAAGCTATCTTTTGTTGTAGCGACCTAAGCCACGTCACTATCGTTAAAGTAGTTGTTTAGTCTGGACTAGCGGTTTGCTCCCGTACAAACAATTGGTCTTCACATGACAACGCTTTCGAAGCGTCTGAAATTCGTTCTTACGAGCTGTTTCGTCTTTAATGCTTCATTCATACTCATACTCGCATATGCAAATTTTATTAAACGTACGTATCTAAATGTAATTTTCGTCAGAATAATTTTCGATGTTGCCTATTAGTCTTAGTGATTTTCAGTGTCATTGATAAATTTTTCACTGATTAGACTTCGACCAACTTTGATATGTTCAATTTCCTTTACTACTCATAACTATTGCTTGTATACCCTGGCACTAGTTCGTGCTTTTGCATTTTAACGACTTAACTCCTGATATTTTCTATCGTTTGAGTAATAATCTCCGAAATGCCTTTTGATGTATCAGAATTTGTAGCAAACCCTGCTGGTGAACTTTTTCAGCTTTCTCAAGCTAAGAAGGTGGAATTGCTGTCCCTTGCTAGTCAGCTTAGTATTGAAGTGAGCCACACAGCGCTTAAAGGTCAAATTCTAGACTCTATTTTGGATTACTATATTGATGAGGATGTTTTTACTGAAGAACAGGTAATTAACTTGAGGTCAAAGCATAGTAAAGTAGATAGAATACAGTTAAGATTAAGGGAAGTTAGCAGAGAACAAGAGGATTATCTTTCTCGGAAGAGGTTAGAGGAAAAGCAGAAGCTTTTGGACTTGGAATTGGAATATAAGATTAAAGAGGCAGAGTTGAATAAGAGGTTGGAAGAGGAAAAGGCTAAAATAGCTGTAGAAAAGCACCGTGAAGAGTTTGATATTTCTAGTTCTCGGCCCATTCATTTTGACTTGTCTAGAGCAAGAAAGCTTGTGCCATTTTTGATGAGAAAAGACGTTGAAGTTTTTTCATAGCTTTTGAAGATATTGCTGCTAATCTAGAATGGCCTGCAGATCAGTGGTTATGGTTAATTAAACCCCAATTACGTGGCAAAGCAATTCAAGTTGTATCAAATTTAATTGGTGAAGGTTACAATGTTATAAAGCAGAATATTCTAGACGCTTATGCTATCACCAGCGAGGGTTATAGACAATTGTTTCGGAATGCTACTAAGACTACTTCTCAAACATTTACAGAATTTGCTAATCAAAAGCTTAGGTTATTTAAAAAATGGCTTGCAAGTGAAAAAGTCGCTACTTTCAATGAATTAGTTAATCTAGTAGTCTTGGAAGAATTCCATCGGAGATTACCACCACCTATTTCGATGTATATAGCTGAGAGAGAGGTCAAAGATCTAATGAAAGCTGGAAATCTTGCTGATAACCATAGCTTAATTAATAAGAGTAAGCCTAAAATTCCTGATAAGTCTAAAGATACTGATGGTGATGGTGCAACTGGTATTAGCTCTTGTGCTTATTGTAAGCAGCCTGGCCACACAATAAAGAATTGTACAAAACCAGGTTGCAAAGTGGCCAATCAGTCTAGTAAGGTATCCCAGTCAGTGGTTAAGAAAACTAGTTTACATTGTGCTGTTGATCAGATAGATTATTCCAAAGAATTTGTTTGCCATGGCCTTCTCAATTCCAAAGAAAGATCTATACTAAGAGATACAGGGGCTGCTCAGTCCATAATACATAAGTCTTGTTCCTGATCTTAAATTTAATAATGAAACATGTAGTTGTTTCAGACTTTTCAAAGTCGTAAAGTATTGCCACTTGCTGAAGTAAATCTTAATTGCCCTTATGTTAATGAAACTGTAAAAGTTGCTGTCACTGATAATGAATTTCCTGTTAATGTAGATCTTGTCCTCGGTAATGATTTAGCAGGTAGTAAAGTAATGTGCAATTTGATCATTTATGATCCTGAGAGTAAATGTGATAAACAAGAGTCACAAGGTACTAAGCCTAAGGATTCAATTTGTGTAGTAACTCGCTCAAAGAAATCCACTGATGAGCAACCTAAGAATGTACCTAATATTTCTATTAATCATTCAAACTTACCTGATCTGTTAAACCTTTTTCTAAAGATAATTTTGTTAATTACAGCAGGAAGACGGTATGTTTGAGTTAATTTATATGAAAAGGCTGTTCAGAAATCAGATATTGACAAAGTTCCTTGCTACTACATCGAGAAGGGAATACTGATGCGCTTGTTTCGACCTTCTAAATTGTCGGTGAAAGAATCATGGGCAGACTGTGAGCAGGTTATAGTTCCATTTTCACTAAGAAGTAAGATTCTTGAAATTGCTCATTGTGCCGATTCTCATTTAGGGGTAAGTAAAACTTATCAGAGATTATCTTTTAATTTCTACTGGCCAGGAATGAAAAATGATGTAAAAAGCTTTGTACAGTGTTGTCATATCTGCCAGATAGCGGGAAAGCCCAACGAGGTGATACCACCTGCACCATTAAAAACTATTGCATTCCACATGAACCATTCAGTAAAGTTGTTATAGATTGTGTGGGTCCTTTGCCCAAAACCCGTCAAAGGTAATCAGTATCTGCTGACTGTAATGTGTCCCACCACAAGATTTCCAATTGCCATTCCTTTACCTAATATAACTGCCAAAAAGATTGTAAAAAGTCTAATTAAAGTGTTTACTGTCTTAGGTTTTCCTAAAGAATTACAATGTGATAGGGGAACAAATATCAAAAGTGAGGTTTTCCAATCTGTCTTGAAAGAGCTGCATATTAAACAATCATTTTCTTCAGCTTATCATCCACAGTCTCAGGGTGTGTTGGAAAGGGCACATCAGACATTGAAAAGCCTTCTTGGAAAATATGCCTTGGAATCTGCAAGAGACTGGGATGAAACCCTGAATCTCTTGATGTTTGTGATACGCAGTGTTCCAAACGAATCCCTTGGAGTTTCTTCGTTTGAAATGCTTTTTGGTAGAAAAGCTAGAGATGTGCTAAGAGTTGTTAAAGAAAATTTAACTGGAAGAAGTCTACCCAGCTAGTTCATGTCAACCTAATTAAACCTTACCATAAGATTTCCCCAGTGTTAGTTGATAGCAGTGTGCAACCCTGTGAAGTAAGTGTGCAACCTTGTGGAGGAAGTACTGAAGATTACGATGAAAATGATAGCCACTTAGACATGAATACTTCATGGACAGATTTTTCCAACTCTGATATTCTTGCTTCCTTAGATAAGTATTTTGAGCACGTGACTTGTGAGCAGAGAACACAATTGCAGAGCCTGTTACGTAAAATATGAAAGTGTGTTCAGTATATTCCTGGTAACTGTAATATTGTTTTACATGATATAAAGCTTCTCCCTAATACCTTTCCTATTCGACAACCGTACTATCGTATTGTGGGTGAAAAACTACAGTTAATGAAAAGTGAAGTTGAATATTTATTAAACAATGGATTAGCTTCCCCTAGTTGCTCACCTTGGGCTTCGCCTTGCATTTTAGTTGCCAAACCTAATGGGAAAGTAAGGATGTGCACAGATTATAGAAGAGTGAATAGTGTTACAGAGAAGGACTCTTACCCACTTCCTAGAATACAAGATATCTTAGACAATATAGGAAATTGCAATTATTTAACTCAAATAGACCTCTTAAAGGGATATTATCAGATTCAGTTAACTGAAAATGCTAGAGAAATCAGTGCATTCATTACTCCTTTTGGCTTGTTTCAGTATAACGTTCTTCCCTTTGGCATGTGTAATGCCCCTGCAACCTTCCAGCGTGTGATGAATGAGTTGATCAGAGATCTTGAAGATGTATATGCCTACTTGGACGACTTGGTTGTTGCAACAAGCAGCTGGGAAAACATTTTGAAACATTGGAAAAAATTGTTCCACAAACTTCACTCAAACAATCTGACCATTAATCTTTCGAAATCTTGTTTTGGCAATACCAAAGTTAACTATTTAGGTCATGTAATTGGTAGTGGTTCTGTTGTACCTAAAGATAGTAACATAAAAGCAGTCTTAGAATACCCAGTTCCATCTAACCGTAAGCAAGTACAGACTTTCCTTGGGATGTCTGCTTATTACAGTAAATTTTGTAAAAATTTTGCGATTGTTGCAAAACCTCTCTATGAACTTACATTTTATGAACTTACATCAGCTAAAGCAAATTTCATCTGGTCACCAGAATGCCAGAACTCTTTTGATCAGTTGAAACTAATGTTAACCTCTCGTCCAATCCTAAAATGCCCAAATGTGTACAAGCCTTTTTATCTGCAGGTTGATGCTTGCAACACAGGTATTGGTGCTGTGCTTCTACAGTCAAAGGATGAAGAGCCATCTGACGAATCCCCATTGCTTCCTGTTTCATACTTTTCCAGGAAGTTCTCCCCAACTCAGCAGCGTTGGTCTACTGTAGAGCAAGAGCTCTATGGTGTTGTAGCTGCACTTCTACATTTCGGCGTATATCTGCATGGAAATACTCCTGTGACAGTCTTATCAGACCACTTGCCATTGGCCTTCCTTGAAAGGGCCAAGCTCCATAACAAGAAACTGCTCCGGTGGTCTTTCATTCTCCAGGAATTCAACGTGAAAGTGAAGCATATTCCTGGAGCAGAAAATAAAGTAGCAGATGCATTGTCTCGTATTTAGGCATCTTCAAGCATCTCTCCCATCCATCATAAATGGATGCTCATCGTGAAACTTCTCAGCCGCCTTTTAGCACGGGGGAGCTGTTACGATTATGTTTATATTTTGTAGAATATGATTTGCATTAATCATATGTCCGGGGAATAATTGTTTCTGTACTCTATAATCATTAAGTATGCTACCACCTGTCCCTTCAGTCTCGAGACTCCTTGCTTAGTCTCGTTTTCTGTTAACCTCCTTGGCTTTATAAAAGCATGTGTCATTGGCTTTCAGACTACGGGACCTTTAACCTCTCTCCAGCTGATCTGTGGTGGTAACTACATTTAGTTTGTTTTACATACTTGAAGAGTGTTTGTGAAGTGATTATTTACAATTATTAAGTGTTCGTAAGTTTTTCTTATTTCATTTGTATGATTTGTACTGCTGTTATTTGTTAGTAACTTGTGTTATTTGTGTAATTATATATATATATCTAGCATTTCTTTCATATTTAATTTACGTTCCTTAATATTCTGGTTTGATATAAAGTGACTGTGGGTGTTTGTGTAATGACTCCTCTCCTACTCCTAAACTAACTCATAGGAGATCGTTACAATATATATATATAATATATATATATATATATATATATATATATATTATAATATATATATATATATATATTATATATATATATATATATGTGTGTGTGTGTGCGCGCGGGGTGTATGTGTTTTGCGTGAATACAATTACATAAATTCATTAATAATATAATCGTCATCATTGATATAGTTATTCTATATTTTAAAACTAAAGATGTCTAACCTTGCCATAGGAATAACATAAATATATACTGCAATAAAACGTTAATAATAATAAAAACAACATAAAAAATTGTAGTATCCTCAAACCCACATTAAGCACTTGGATATTATTACATATTCTAAAATTACATTTATAAAACTAAAGATGTCTAACCTCTTACGTATACCATAAATACTGCAATAAAACGTTACATTTAATAATAATAATAATAATAATAATAATAATAATAATAATAATACTAATAAACTCCACTGGAGTCTGTGCATGAAAAACCAGCTACCTTGCAGTAATAAGTGGTACGAGCACCAACCTGAGGGAGTGATAGAAAACGATCAGGCAAAGATCCTCTGGGACTATGGTATCAGAACATATAGGGTGATACGTGCCAATAGACCAGACGTGACGTTGATTGACAAAATCAATAAGAAAGTATTACTCATTGATGTCGCAATACCATGGGACACCAGAGTTGAAGGGAAAGAAAGGGAAAAAATGGATAGACCTGAAAATAGAAATAAGGATATGGGATAATCCCAGTGGAAATTGTACCCATAATTATAGGAACACTAGGCACGATCCCAAGACCCCTGAAAAAAAAAATAATAATAATAATGATAATAATAATACTGTTCTAAGGGGTCCACAATAATAATAAGATGTTAATAGTTCGTGTATATTTTCAAGTTCACCTCAGCATTTGTTTTGTTTAATCATTCATTTGGACTGAAGATGAACCCAAGGAGGGGTTCGAAAGCTTTGTAAAGTGCTTTTAAATTATACACGAAGTATCAACATATTTTAGTTTATTATTATTGTGGACCCGTTAGAACATTATATATACTCTCGTGATAGAGAGTTTTCCCCAAATACTAATAACTAGCAAACATATGTATTCAGAAATTGTTTGCGAAAATTCGTAAAGTAACTAAGTCTACGGTCACAATCAGCCTCGTTTCACGGGCAGAACCAGGTCCGTTATAGGGAATCCCTTCTCACCCCCACCTACTTCGGAGGGGAAGGGGGGGAGGTAGGATGAAACTCCCTTATAAACCACCTTAAGGGTCCCCACAATAACCCTGCCAAATTTCATGCTCATCGGACCAGCCGTTTGACCGTGATTGAATGACAGACGGACGAACAGACATTACCCCCATTATAGTAAGATATTTAACAGGCAACTGATTACTCCCACAGTTGGAACAACTCTCCGATGGAACTCATACAGCAGCTGCTACATTAAAGATGGCCCTAATGAAGCCCACGCTCAGTGTATTGACTTTGTCTCTCCTCCGGCGCTCGTCCTTCAAATATTTCTCTTTTTACTTCGGACGCGTGACTTTCCTTTTCGAGATTTTTCATTTTTTCTGCTTGTAAGATACGAACTTGTTTACGGAATTTTAAACTGTATTCCTATATCCGGCCTTGTTTGTGACAGAATTATCCATAATATAGACTTTCGTACCCACGCATACATAATTAGATATATTAATACAGACAAGTACGTACACAAACACTCAACCATATATATATATATATATATATATATATTATATATATATATATATATATATATATATATATATATATATGGCATTGAATCGAAAGGCCTCGCGGTACTCCTTTGTTTCAATTTCCTTCGTGGCTTTTGTCTTTTTTTTATATATCGTTCAATTCCAAATTTTCGTGATGCAGTGATATACATATATATATATATATATATATATATATATATATATATATATATATATATATAGTATATATATATTTATATATATATATATATATATAGATATATATAGATATATATCTACATATATCTATCTATCTATATATATATATATATATATATATATATATATATATATATATATATATATATTATAAGATAGATATATATATATATTTCTATATATATATATATATATAGAATATATATATATATATTAATATATTATTAATAATAATATATAAGATAGAAATATAGATTATATAATATATCTATATCTATTAACTATATATTATATAGATAGAATATATATATCTATATGTCTATATATAATATATATAATATATATAATATATATATATATATATATATATATTATATTATATCTGTATCTATATATATATATATAATAATAAATATATGTTATATTTATTTATTAATATAATAAGATATATATAGATATATAATAGATATCTATATATAATATATATATAGAATATATATATCTATATATCTATATATATATATATATATATATATATATAGATATCTATATATATCTAATATATATCTATATAGATATATAATCATATATAGCTATATATATAGAATATATATATATATATATATATATATATATATATAATATATATATATATATATATATATATATATATTTACAACCACTGCCCTAAATCGCGTTTGAATACATTTTTTAATTCCTACTTCTTAAAGATTATAAGTTCTGTGAGAGTTCGATACACTTTCCCATCGCGATCGTATTTCCCTAACTCTGTATGTAGTTTTTTTCCAAAGTGTAATCATTGACTTTACAAGATTATAATCATAAACTTCTAACTTTATCGCTGCTGCTGTTGCTGCTGAATACCTCAGCTAAGAAATGAACCGTGAATTTGCTGGGAATTCTGACTATATTTATATTTAGAAAGGAGAAAATTGATTTATCAGAATGAAATTGAATGGATTATTTTAGTGTGAAAGCTCCTGTTGTGATAAGACAGAGAAATATTATAATTTCAATTCTCTCTCTCTCTCTCTCTCTCGTCTCTCGTACTTTCACATATTTAAACAAACCTTTTTTTTTTCTTTTTTTTTATTTAAAAACTGAAGTATAAAGTGCTTCAATTTTCTATTATATAAATCGCCTATTATACAAACTACGACATGAGGTAACACATGAGTAGGGCGAGTGTAATTGGAACACTAGCTGCAAAGATAATTATTCAAAAGCAATAAAATATCAAACATAAAAAAATAAACACTAAATAGTTAAAAAAAAAAAAAAAAAAAAAAAAAAAAAAAAAAAAAAAACGTAATCCGACCTCCAGCTTACTCTTAACGTGTGCAAGATTCTCCCCTCACGCATAAGTTGTGAACATTACATTCCTAATTTAAAACGCGAATTAAAACGTCCTAAAATCTATGGTCAAATAGAACCTTGTTTCACAGACGAAAATTAAAATAAATACGCTAATTTCAAAAGAAATAATTTGTCTGTACTGTTTAACATGCACATTAATTATTTATTTACATTTTCATTCTAATAAACAAAGCATAAATATCCAATCCTAATATGCCTGTATCTTTAACTCAATACAAAACACCTTTTTTTCAGATTTTTTTAGGTTCTTCCATAGACTTTTCCTAACCCCCCCAAAACAACAACAACAAAGTAGTTTGCAGGATTACTCCCAGAGTAAGCGAAAAAGTAAAAGCCGTCATACCCAAGATCTAGATAAACTAGATCTTGTGTTAGGGTGCGTTCACACCAAATGCGTCGCGTCGCGTCGCGTCCAGTCACGGTAATTCATGACTCACCGTGAATCGCCAATCCAGTTTAACACTGCTTTCTATGTGCCTTTGAAAGAAACCGTTCACACCGAATGCATCGCGTGACGTCACGTCGCGTCGAGTCGAGTCATTAATAGAGCTGGACCTATTTTTGACGTCAGTCATAGTGATTCTAGTGTCATTTGGCCTTAAATAGAAATGGGGTTGTTAGCATTGTCTACTTTATTTCTATATTGCATTTCAATTTGCGAGCCAAGTTATTCTCTAATAAAATTGTAACTCCTTTATATCTTATTTTCACTTTTATAAAGGACAGAACTTAATATGATTAAAATTCGTTTTATCTTTTCTTTCTTTCATATGATATAAATTTAAAATCTTAAAACTTACCTATAGCTTATGAAAATTATTATGGTTGAGTAGTTAATTATTATATATAAATATACATATTATTTCTCTTGATGTCTCGGCTAACACATTTAGAATTGTATCTTTTACTTATCTTGTAAAATTCAATAAAAATAAATCTTAGCTTAGAAAAAAAGGCCATTTTTTCCTCAGTTCCAATGGCCCACTCGTAGTTAGTATTGTTTTTCTTTTAGACAAAAAAGGCAAATAAAGGAAAATCCCTAAATTTATTGTAGTAGATAAGATGAAAAAAAATCCCGCATGGAGAGAGAGAGAGAGAGAGAGAGAGAGAGAGAGAGAGAGAGAGAGAGAGAGAGAGATCAGACAAAAAAGATACGTACTGCAAAAAAATCCCTAATGCTCTTACAAACTTGAGAGCTTCCCATACACAGTAGAGAGATTCTCTACGATGTATGGGAAGCTCTCACAAGAAAGAAAGAAAGAGAGAGAGAGAGAGAGAGAGAGAGAGAGAGAGAGAGAGAGAGAGAGAGAGAGAGATCAGTAATTTATAACACCAAGAGACAAGGCATAACTAAAAATATTTCAGATTATTTCCCACTATATTTTGATAAATCGAACATACAGGTCCCAGGACACGCTGGTGGAGTTTGCCACGTGTCCCAGGACACGCTGGTGGGGTTTGCCACGTGTCCCAGGACATGCTGGCGGGGTTTGCCACGTGTCCCAGGACACGCTGGCGAGGTTTACCACGTGTCCCAGGACATGCTGGCGGGGTTTGCCACGTGTCCCAGGACACGCTGGTGGGGTTTGCCACGTGTCCCAGGACAGGCGGGCGAGGCCCGCCATGGGTTTCTGGGACTGGCGGGCAAGTCCCGCCACCTGTCACTGGAATTCATCAAATCATTCATTTGTCACATCTGTGTTTTAGACATTATCTGGTCTGCATACTTTACATGTTGCCTTTGAGTGATTTTGAATCATTTTTGGTGTTAAATTGTATTCATTTGCCGTTTTATCCAACGTTCCGTGTACAGAAGCAGATGAAATAAAATCTCCTTATACTGTGTGAAATCTGTGTTCCATAAAATTGATCCTTATTAGCTTAATCATGTGAGGCGTACCAGCAAATGCAAAATACACGTTTATCTGCACATGGATTTTTAAAAGGTCCTTTAAAATTCACTTTCTTTAGGAAATCTCAAAATACAGTTTTACCAGAGTTTGCCTTCGATTATGTAATAAAAATGTAGACGTTTTGTGACATTGTAAATTTATTTCCATTTCAATATGTTCTAACAGTTTTCATTTCTCGAAAAACACTTTTGTTCTATTATTTTTACGTTGCTCGACCGTTTTCGTTGGAAAAGTAATCTTTCCAGAAGACTAATTCTTACAAAAATTAAAGAAAAATTTTCTTTTCAAAATGAGAAGCATATGTGATAAGTACCATCTACTAAGATCTCTTTTCTTAAAGCGATTTGTATGATGAAACAAAAATCCAAAATAAAAATGTGGAGCACGTCCTCAAAAACTGCGCTGAAAGCTTTACTCAAAATAAACATCATTTGTCATCTGATTTTGCCTTAGTAATTTATTCCGCTATTTGTAAAAGGAGTCATTCTGTTGCAATTATTCCACCTCAGCCACTTTCAAGCTCCAGTTTCCTCGTAATTCTCAAAACGGAAAAGGACGCAAGTTAGAGCATTACTCGCTAACTGCTGCTCTACAAAGAGCTCCAAGTACTATTTAGGTTTCAAGGAGATATAGTAGATTCACATCAACCGTGCATTTGATGTCTAGGCCAGTCCCTTACGACGCTCCTGGTGCACTGTTGAGAAGCCAATCACAGGGCTGGAAACTCGCAGTCTCTCTCGAGAATTCACATAGGCAGGATGTATGTTCCACCTCTCCTGAAAGACGGATCCCTCAGGAGAGGTGGAACATAGAACCTACTCATGTGATCTATCCGAGAGAGACTGAGAGTTTCCAGCCATGTCATTGGCTTATCAACAGCCAATCAGGAGCGTCGTAAGGAACTGGCCTAGACATCAAATGTACGGTTTTTAACGCCATCTTAATCTTTTAAGTTAAAATCTTCGTCGTGTGTAGGTTGCGCAGCCTCACTAACATTTCTCCCAATGGTCAGATGAACTTTCTTTCTAATAAACATATTTTCTTACTGCCCCTATTTTCGATAGAAGCAAAAATAAGTAAAATATGGCCAATGGACATATTCTGGAGACATATTTAGTCATAAAAACAAGGGCTATATGTGCTTTTCAGAACAGTTTCAATATAGGCTAGATCGGTGGTTTGCAACCTGTGGGCAATGTCAAGGACATCTTTAAAATATCATTAAAAAGACGAAAAATCTAGACATAATGAAGAGCAAAACAAGCAAAAATTATATAACCGGTTATTTTATAAGAGAGAGAGAGATAATAATTCTCATCATCGCTACAGAATTCTGAAGGGCAGGGGACAAAGAGTATTTTTAAGGGTGCAAAAATTGGGCCATGGGCACAAAAAATTTGAAAACCAATGGCCCAGACCTTGAAGCAATCGACAGAGTGTTCGCTTGAATGAAAAAACAATACTGTTTGATCTATGCAAAGCAGATTATAAGCTTGTAGTTAGAGGATGAGTCAGAATAATTTACTGCTGGAACATTATCAGTGTTAGATTATTTTTGGATCTGCTTTATTGTTTAGAATAGAATAGAATAGAATATAGCATTTAGGCCAAAGGCCAAGCGCTGGGACCTGCGAGGTCATTCAGAGCCAAAACGGAAATTGACAGTAAGAGCGTTTGAAAGGTGTAACAGGAAAACCTCGCGGTTGCACTATGAGACAATTGTTAGAGAAGGTTAAGGAGAGTCAGAAGGATGAAGGGGACTATGAAAGGAGGTATAGTAAAAGGAATGAAAGAGGTTGCAGCTGGGTGCCGAAAGGACGCTGCGAAGACCCTAATGTAATGCTTTTACAATGCACCGCGTGAGGTGCACGAATAGCACTAACTCAATACGGGGGGTTTACTGGTAAAAAAACTGCGGCAATAATTAATGATAAAAAAAAACAAGTAATAATGACCATAGACTAACAATGAATCGAAAAAAGTAGTCGCAGTAATAACAGTAGACGGATTAACAGAGAAATAAAATCTCAGTGCAGAAAGGAAAACTGTATCAAATGAATATTGCTAAAAGCTGATTGAAATCTGATCACCTTACGGCCATTTTTATTTTTTTTAAAGTTAAAGACATCATAATATTCGCTGAAAGGAATGTTAGTGATTCTAATAACAATTTTGAATATATATCCCCGTTGCATTTTGAGGTTTGGATTTTACGTTTGAATACATATCTTTCGTTGCATTTTTGAGCGTTGCATAAAACACGGAAATTAAATGAAAAGATAAGGTGCCTTTCATTTAAAGAGGAAATATTGAAAATGAGAAACTATAAACATTCTGAAATTCGTTTGCATTTCTATCGCTTAGAATGGTAAATTCGGACTCGGTTGAACGAAGCTAACTGAATCAGGGGGTCAATCAACAGATTAACCCAATCAATCAATCAATGTTGAATTAACCTAACGCGATATTCTTGATACGAGTCCCGTGTACAACACACTCATCTAGTGTGTGAGAGAGAGAGAGAGAGAGAGAGAGAGAGAGAGAGAGAGAGAGAGAGAGAGAGAGAGAGAGAGAGATATTCTATGTCTGATTCATTAGAAATTCTTTATACACAGAAAACAATCAGCCTGAAAGAACTATTATATACATATGTTAAATATATTAGTTGAAGATCAACATATTATTATTATGGAGGAACTGAAGACCACCTCGTGGGGTCTGGTTATAATCAATGATTGCCGAAGAATAAATATGGAGTAGCCAAGCCTCCTGCAATCATTCAGGACTAAAATGTAATACTTAAGAAGCTGCCTTATAACACACATAACAGTTTGCATATGTGATTATATCATTTTCAAATGAAAATAAAACTTTCACTTTTTTTACGAGACGCAAAGCGATCAGATTTAAATCGTCCTTACATAACAAACGAATAACAAAACGACTGAACGACCAATGTTAAATCGTTCCACCATCACAAAAACCAATATAAAACCTCAACTCATTAAAAAATACAAGGCGAACAGTTTTAAATCGTTCCACCATAACAAACGAAAATGAAACCTTGACTCTTTAAAAGATACACAAGGATCAGTTTTATATCGTCCCACCATAGCAAAAACAAAAATAAAACCTTGACTCCTTAACAGATAGCATACGACCAACTTTAAATCGTCCCACCTATACAAAAACAAAAAATTTAAAACCTTGACTCCTTAACAGATAGCATAAGACAGCTTTAAATCCTAACATATAAAACGTAAAACCAAATCTTGACTCTTTAACAGATACAAAACGACCAGATTTAAATCGTCCCACCATAGCCAACGAAAAAAGCACCTTTACTTTTTAAACAAATGCAAACCACTTTTAAATCGCCCCGCCAAAGCCAACGAAAAGAGCACCTCTACATTTCAATCAATGCAAACCAGTTTTAAATCGCCCTTCACGTAACAAACTGAGAATAAAACATCTCCTCTTTTCATCACCTTTAATAAACAATACCGTCGTACCTTTGAGAGAGAACTAATTCCTCGCCCAGTAGCCGGAGCGGCTCTCAGATCTCGGGAGTTCAGACAACAGCTGTTATATTACAGATGGTCTTAATGAATCTGGTGCTCGGCGTATTGACTTTGCCTCTCGCGAAGCGCTTTTGTCTTATCGCTCTTTCATTGCAGTTTTGTTTGTCTTTTTCCCAAATTGCTCCGCCGCCTCTGCTGCTGCGCTTCTGTTTCGCTCGCTCGCTGTCTTTTTTTTTTTTTTTTTTTTTTTTCTTTTCTTTTTTTATTCTTCGCCTTTTCGCCGTTTCGATTTTGTAGTGGTTTTCTTTTTCCTGCGTGTTGACGGTGTAACGTGTTTGAAAACACAAACACACACACACACACACTATGTTTATTACCTCTCTCTCTCTCTCTCTCTCTCTCTCCCCCCCCCCTCTCTCTCTCTTCTTCCTGTTTGTTTGTACGAGTTGTTCAAATGACAAAAGACGAGTGTAATATCTATTTCATTATTCCTTTGCGTGATATATATATATATATATTATATATATATATATATATATACTATATATATATATATATATATATGTGTGAGTGTGTGTGTGTGTGTATCACGCAAAGGCATAATGAAATAAATATTACACTCCCGTCCTTGTCAGACAACTCGTACACAACAAAACATTTTACGAACAGTTCAGAGGAGCGTTTCGAAAGCATAAAACACAGACAGGTTAAGCTATCTACATGGCAAAAGGTAAGCGTGTTTATTCACGAATGCTGTTTGTGGCCGGCCAGCTGAAGCCGCACTTGCATTAGTTTTTAATGGAAATTCAAAGGGGACTCTTTTTGTTTTTTTGTTTTTTCTTTTATTTTTATGACCAAAGTCTTTCTCTTATTACTCTTACTACATTCAGTTTTTTAATGGAAATTCACGGGCGAATATTATTCTTGCTTTTATGACCAAAATCTTTTCTTATTATTATATAGTTTATTTTGTTTTTCATGGAAATCCAAGGGGGACTTCTTTTTCCTGTTTTTAGGACCGATATCATTCAGTTTATTTATCCTATTAGTAAATTAGTGTCAATGTCATGAACAGGGACTTTTTTTGATTAGTCTTCATGGACCAACATTTTTCTTTCACTTATTCCTATTAGTACATTTAGTTTTTCATGGAAAGTTCAAGGGGGCACTTTTTTCTGTTTGTAAGACCAAATTCTATCCTTATTCCTATCAGTAAATTTAGTTTTTCAAGGAAATTCAAAAAGGACTTTTTTGGCGTTTTTATGACCAATACGTTTTTCCCTCATTCCTATAATAAATTTAGCTTTTTTATCATGGATATTCAAAAATGACATTTTTGTTGTTTTTATAACCAATATCTATCCCTTATTCCTATCAGTACAATTAATTTTTAATGGACATTCACTGGTAAATATTTTTCTGGTTATTATGACCAAATATCCTTCCTTTATTCCTATTAGTACATTTAGTTTGTAATGGACATTAACGAAAGGGAATCTTTTTGGTTATGACCAAACAACTTTTATTACTTACTGCTATTTGTACACGTTAAACATTTCCTGGAAACAAAATGATCGAGCTTATAATTATCTTCCCGGTCTGATGTTTGCATTTCATCACAATTATGCTCTATATATCTATGTAAATCTAAATTCAGTTGCATAACATTCAAACATTACATTGCATTTACCTTCCAAACACCTCTCCAGTTAAGAGCACGATTATTCACTCTCTCATCAACGAAAACTGCATTCTGCTCTTGTGCATACCGTATGCATAAAGGTTAATCATCTTATAGAAGTTAATGAGCTTATAGAACCCAAGAGTAGATTTACAGAAAAGTCCCTTATGTTCCTGTCTAATTATGTACTTAATTACATAGAACTATTTTAAAAATACAGAATTACCACATGGTACTGCCGTAACAACCTCTGCTAATAAAAAAAAAAGATGTAGAATGCGCATTATAGTAAATATTACTTTAATGTCTAAATACGGTAATAAAATTCTTCTAAATTCTAGACTATACCCTATGGCAAATATTACCTTAACATCTTTATATAATAAAATCATCTGATTTACAAAATACACCTTATGGCCAACATTACGTTAACATAATATACTAATAGAGTCTTTCTAAATATACACTATACCCTATAGAAAACTTTACTTTATATCTTATGGTAAACATTACGTGAACATAATATGCAATAGATTTCTTCTAAAATAAAGACTGTACCCTATGGCAAACATTACCTTAACATCTTAACATATAAATGAAATTACTCTGACCTACAGAATACAAATTATAGTAAACATAACGTTAACATAATACGCTAATAGAATTCTGCTAAAATAAAGACTATATCCTATGGCAAACATTACCTTAACATCTTAAATATATTAATGAAATTATTCTGAAATACAAATACACTTTAGAGTAAACATTACGTTAACATAATATGCTAATAGAATTCTTCTAAAATAAAGACTGTATCCTATGGCAAACATTTCCTTAACATCGTAAAATGTTAGTGAAATTATTCTGAAATACAGAATACACCTTTACTTCAATAGTAATAACGTTAACAGAATCCTCAATACGTCAATAGTTTAATTATTCGTAGAATAATAACGACGTCAATCTGACTGACTGTTGTGCCTCAGTGTTTGAATATTTGTCGAGGAATCCCGGCTTCACCCCGATGCCCATGAATAGGCAAACTGGGATGATGGAGCCTTTTAAACATGGGCAGACCACGGGAAGGATTTAGGATGCAGGATGCGATAAGAGACGAGGGGGAAATATGCATCCTGGGGAAACAAAAAAAAAAAAAAAAAGGCGGGAGGAAGGAGGAGAGCTTGCCATCACAGAAAGAGGGAGAGAGAGAGGCAAGGTTGCCAGACACACGGGCGAGAGCATGGAAGATCGACATTGAATCTAGAGGGGATGTTTTAATGTTTCCTGTGATGCTTTTTCTCTGGGTTTGTATTGTGTTCGCTTTCATATGTATGTGTATTTTGTATTTAATTGTATATATTGGTATATTTAATGTGTGTATATACATATATAAGTATATGTACAGTGTATGTATGTATATATATATATATATATATATATATATATATATATATATATTTTATATATATATATATCATATCATACATACATACATACATACATATATATATATATATATATATATATATATATTATCTATATATATATATATATATCTATAATATACTATAAAATCACAAAAGCACGTGATTTTGTTTTTAAAATTTTCCCTGTGGCTTTTGCTGATATATATATATATATATATATATATATATATATATATATATATATATATATATATATATATATATATATATATATATATATATATATAGTCGTAGAGGGAGAGAGAGAGATAGAGAGGGAGAGAGATAGTATTCGACTGCAAAACTCATTTTAAAAACTGTTTCATTATACTATATTTAATATCTGAAAGAAACGACATTTTATCAGCGAATTAATTTCTGCTTTTCCTTTGAAACTGTTCTTTAAACAACATAAAATATTTACTCTGAACAAAAATAAACGGGAAAATGTAAAGTATATGGTTATTGATTGGGGGCATTTTACCCAGTCGAAGAACCGTTAGTGCTGGAAGGGGGCAATTTTAGTGATATATAACAGTAGTTGTTTACCTTTCCAGTGTCCATATAATGTATATAATACATATTTCATGTTTTTATTAGCTTCAGTGACCCTACTCTTCATACACTCTCACATACAACTCATGTTACTGGACTGGCAATACCATTATGATACTTAATATATATGAGCGAATGTCACATGGAGTTAAGACCTTTGTTTTTATAGAGAGTAAGTAGATTACACTTTTTATTTCATAGATTTTTCTACCAATTTTTTCAAATGTAATTTAGTAGCAACTAGAGTTCCTCTCGCTTTCTATATATATATATATATATATATATATATATATATATATATATATATATATATATATATATATATATATATATATATATATATGCTGTACTTTATCGAAAACCTAAACTCAAAGAATTAATCTCGGAAACAGAGGTTGATGTATTCTATCGTGAATTAATTGCTCATTCAGACAATTACTACCTATAACTATTATAGAAAGAAATTGTATAGAGGTCTGGCTGTCAGATTGTTCGATGGTTACCTTGGTTCAAAATCAAAGTGGATTTCCTCAGACAATATTGTTAAGGACGATGGGCTCAAGTCCTGATTCATATTTTGTAAAGGAAGCTTTATATACAGCTACATGTTGGCAAGAAGATTACAAGACAAAAGAGAAGACTACACACAAAATAAGCGCCATGGAAACAGGTACTAACACTATTATTATTATCATTATATTCAGAAACTTCTTCAAAACTGTGTAAGACTGTCCAGTTTGTACGTGACGATACTGCTCGTAATTTCTAAAGTTGTGTTTTGTTCCTATTACAGGAGGAATATTTCTGCTTTCAATACTGCTCTCATCATCTGAAGTGACGCGCAAAATCAACTTAAAAGCTTCTGAATATCCTGTTCTTTTTTCAACTTATTTTTGAGCCAGTCATTAGAGAACACATAACTGATCTTTTGAGTACGTAACTTTAGAATTCCTTTCTTGAATTCTATTAACTTCTGCGAAAGCCTTCAAGACAATGTCTTGTTTTACTTATTTTTGTTTTTACTTTATCTTTGAGCTAATTATTTATCACGTTCAAAATTACAGTGAGACTGATCATCCAGTTTTACGGATGTATTAATCACATTCAGTCCTATTATTGTTAAAAGACAAGTAGCGGAATGAAAATAGAAGGAATTATTATCGCGTGACTTTTAATCTGGTAAAATTATTATTATTATTATTATTATTATTATTATTATTATTATTATTATTATTATTATTATTATATTATTATTATTATAGATGAACCCTATTCATATGGAACAAGCCCACAGGGACCACTGACTTCAAATTCAAGCTTCCAAAGAATATGGTCTTCATTTAAAATAAGTGACAGTAACGGTAAATACTATAAACAGTATGCACTGAATAACGGCAAAGAATACAATCCTGTGATTAATAGAAAATTAATCAATTTAAAATTATATAAGCCCACTAAGGGAAACTAACCAATCTCCAATTAAAAACAATATAAAAAAAAATAAACCATAAACTTTAACTGAATTATACATTATACAATCTTAACAAGATTGTGCTTCCTGTCTATTCTGATCTTCGTATTAAAATTAAATATTCAAAAATTCAGTTAAAAAAAGGAGGAAATTCGAGAAATTAAAAAGCAAGTGACTAAAATGGTATTCACGTCTCGGCTGAACAGAAAAAATGATCATGCTTAAAATAAAATGTTAAAAAATGCGTTTTGCGTTTTTTATCTGCTAATTAGCAGATTTTTAACTTGTTCGATGATTTCTGATTTTCTGAATACCTAATGATTTCAGGGGAATATACATCCACGCACATGTACATGTGCGTCGGTCTGCGCATGCTAACGTCGTTTAAACAGGAATGCAAAAACGAGATATTTTCTTAATGAATTCTTTGACGTGAAGCAAATCGAATACAAAATAAACTCCCAATGGCTTTTGTTTCGAGCACAGATACTGCCACACATACATATAAACATCCACACACGCATATATATATATATATATATATATATATATATATATATATATATATAATATATATATATATATGTAAAATATATATATCGTGTGTGGATGTTTGTATGTAT
>NC_061110.1:98771018-98821018 GCF_015104395.2 Macrobrachium nipponense
TGCTGCGCTTCTGTTTCGCTCGCTCGCTGTCTTTTTTTTTTTTTTCTTTTATTCTTCTTCGCCTTTTCGCCGTTTCGATTTTGTAGTGGTTTTCTTTTTCTTGCGTGTTGACGGTGTAACGTGTTTGAAAACACAAACACACACACACACACAACTAATAGTTTATTCTCTCTCTCTCTCTCTCTCTCTCTCTCTCTCTTCCTGTATTGTCTGACAAAGACGAGAGTGTAATATTTATTTCATTATGCCTTTGCGTGATAGATATATATATATATATATATATATATATATATATATATATATATATATATATATAATATATATATATATATATATATATATATATATATATATACACGCAAAGGAATAATGAAATAAATATTACCCTCCCGTCCTTGTCAGAACAACTCGTACACAACAAAAACACTTTTACGAACAGTTCAGAGGAGCGTTCGAAAGCATACAAAACACCAGACAGGTTAAGCTATCTACATGGCAAAAGGTAAGCGTGTTATTCACGAATGCTGTTTGTGGCCGGCCAGCTGAAGCCGCACTTGCATTAGTTTTTAATGGAAATTCAAAGGGACTCTTTTTGTTTTTTTTCTTCATTTTATGACCCAAGTCTTTCTCTTATTACTCTTACTACATTCAGTTTTTTAATGGAAATTTCACACGGGCGAATATAATTCTTGCTTTTATGACCAAAAATCTTTTACTTATTCATATTGGTTTATTTTGTTTTTCATGGAAATCCAAAGGGGACTCTTTTTTTCCTGCTTTTATGACCAATATCCTTCCCTTATTCCTAGTATTAAATTTAGTTTTTAATGAAATTGAACAGGGACTTTTTATTATTTTTATGAACATCTTTTACTTATACCTGACCAATATCATTCCCTTACTCCTATTAGTCTATTTAGCTTTTAATGGAAATTGAACATGGACTTTTTTAATTATTTTTATGAACATCTTTTACTTATTCCCATTAGTATCATTTAGTTTTTCATGGAAGTTCAAGTGGGTCTCTTTTTCCTGTTTTAATGACCAAATTCTATCACTTGTTCGTATCAGTAAATTTAGTTTTTCAAGGAAATTCAAAAAGGAGGACTTTTTTTTGACGTTTTTTTATGACCAAAAAAAAAAAAAATATTTTTTCCCTCATTCCTATTAATAAATGTAGTTTATCATGGATATTCAAAAATGACATTTTTGTTGTTTTTATAACCAATATCTATCCTTATTCCTATCAGTACAATTAATTTTTAATGGATATTCACTGGTAAATATTTTATGGTTATTATGACCAAATATCCTTCCTTTATTCCTATAGTGCATTTAGTTTGTAATGGACATTAACGAAAGGGAATCTTTTTGGTTATGACCAAACAACTTTTATTACTTACTGCTATTTGTACACGTTAAACATTTCCTGGAAACAAAATGATCGAGCTTATAATATCTTCCCGGTCTGATGTTTACTTTTGATCACAATTACTCTATATATCTATGTAAATCTAAATTCAGTTGCATAACATTCAAACATTACATTGCATTTACCTTCCAAACACCTCTCCAGTTAAGAGCACGATTATTCACTCTCTCATCAACGAAAACTGCATTCTGCTCTTGTGCATATCGTCATGCATAAAGGTTAATCAATCTTATAGCAAGTTAAGGAGCTTATAGAACCCAAGAGTAGATTTACAGAAAAGTCCCTTATGCTCCTGTCTAATTATGCACTTAATTACATAGAACTATTTTAAAAATACAGAATTACTACATGGTACTGCCGTAACAACCTCTGCTAATAAAAAAAATAAGATGTAGAATGTGCATTATGGTAAATATTACTTTATCATCTAAATACGGTAATAGAATTCTTCTAAATTCTAGACTATACTCTATGGCAAATATTACCTTAACATCTTTACATATAAATAAAATCATCTTATTTACAAAATACACCTTATGGCATTACGTTAAGTTAACATAATATACTAATAGAGTCCTTCTAAATATACACTATACCCTACAGAAAACTTTACTTTATATCTTATGGTAAACATTACGTGAACATAATATGCAATAGATTTCTTCTAAAATAAAGACTGTACCCTATGGCAAACATTACCTTAACATCTCAACATATAAATGAAATTACTCTGACCTACAGAATACAAATTATAGTAAACATTACGTTAACATAATATGCTAATAGAATTCTTCTAAAATAAAGACTGTATCCTATGGCAAACATTTCCTTAACATCGTAACATGTTAGTGAAATTATTCTGAAATACAGAATACACCTTATAGTAAAATAACGTTAACATCCTAATACGTCAATAGAATTATTCTAGAATAATAACGACGTCCCCTACTGACTGTTGTGCCTCAGTGTTTGAATATTTGTCGAGGAATCCCGGCTTCACCCCGATGCCCATGAATAGGCAAGCTGGGATGATGGAGCCTTTTAACTGGGCAGTCACGGGAAGGATTTAGGATGCAGGATGCGATAAGAGACGAGGGGAAATATGCATCCTGGGGAAACAAAAAAAAAAAAAAAAAGGGAGGGGAAGAGGAGAGCTTGCCATCACAGAAAGAGGGGAGAGAGAGAGGCCAGGTTGCCAGACACACGGGCGAGAGCAAATGGAAGATCGACACTTGAATCTAGAGGGGATGTACTAATGTTTCCTCTGATGCTTTTCTCTGGGTTTGTATTGTGTGCGCGTACATATGTATGTGTATTTTGTATATCATATATATGTGTATATACATATATAAGTATATGTACATGTTGTGTGTATATATATATATATATATATATATATATATATATATATATATATATATATATATATATATATATATATAGTCGTAGAGGGGGAGAGAGAGAGAGAGAAGGAAAGAGATAGTATTCGACTGCAAAACTCATTTTAAAAATTGTTTCATTATACTATATCTAATATCTAAAAGAAAAGACATTTTATCAGCGAATTAATTTCTGCTTTTTCCTTTGAAACTGTTCTTTAAACAACATAAAATATTTACTCTGAACAAAAAATAAGGGGAAAAATGTAAAGTATATGGTTATTGATGGGGGACATTTTACCCCCACGAAAAACCGTTAGTGCTGGAAGGGGGCAATTTTAGTGAGATATAACAGAGTTGTTTACCTTTCCAGTGTCCATATGTATATACATATGTCATGTTTTTATTAGCATCAGTGACCCTACTCTTCATACACTCTCACATAGAACTTATGTTACTGGACTGGCAAATACCTTTATGATACTTAATATATATGAGCGAATGTCACATGGAGTTAAGACCTTTGTTTTATAGAGAGCAACTAGATTACCTTTTATTTCATAGATTTTTTCTTCCAATTTTCTCAAATGTAATTTAGTAGCAACTCGAGTTCCTCTTGCTTTCTCTGGATGGGCTCTTGAGCAATTGATTCTCTCTCTCTCTCTCTCTCTCTCTCTCTCTCTCTCTCTCTCTATCTATATATATATATATATATATATATATATATATATATATATATATATATATATATATATATATATTATATATATATTTGCTGTACTTTATCGAAAACCTAAACTCAAAGTACAACAGCTATGAATTCATCTCGGAAACAGAGGTTGATGTATTCTATCGTGGATTAATTGCTCATTCAGACAATTACTACCTATAACTATTATAGAAAGAAATTGTATAGAGGTCTGGCTGTCAGATTGTTCGACGTTTACCTTGGTTCAAAATCAAAGAGGATTTCCTCAGACAATATTGTTAAGGACGATGGGCTCAAGTCCTGATTCATATTTTGTAAAGGAAGCTTTATATACAGCTACATGTTGGTAAGAAGATTACAAGACAAAAGAGAAGACTATACATAAAATAAGCGCCATGCGGAAGCACGGTACTAAACACTATTATTATTATCATTATATTCAGAAACTTCTTCCCAACTGAGTAAGACTGCCCAGTTTGTACGTGACGATACTGCTCGTAATTTCTAAAGTTGTTTTGTTCCTATTACAGGAGGAATATTTCTGCTTTTAATACTGCTCTCCTCATCTCAAGTGACGCGCAAAATCAACTTAAAAGCTTCCTAATATCCTGTTCTTTTTTCAACTTATTTTTGTGCCAGTCATTAGATAACACAAAACTGATCTTTTGAGTACGTAACTTTACAATCCTTTGTTGAATTCTATTAACTTCTGCGAAAGCCTTCAAGATAATGCCTTGTTTTTTTTTTTTTACTTTATCTTTTAGCTCATTATTTATCACGTTCAAAATCACAGTGAGACTGATCGCACAGTTTTACGGATGTATTAATCACACTCAGTCCTTTTATTGTTAAAAGACAAGTAGCGGAATGAAAATTGAAGGAATTATTATCGCGTGATTTTTAATCTGGTAAAATGTATATTAACTATTATTATTATTATTATTTTATTATTATTATTATTATTATTATTATTATTATTATTATTATTATTATTATAGATGAACCCTATTCATATGGAACAAGCCCTCAGGGACCACTGACTTCAAATTCAAGCTTCCAAAGAATATGGTATTCAATTAACATAAGTGAAAGTAACGGTAAACGCTATAAACAGTATGCACTGAATAACGGCAAAGAATACAATCCTGTGATTAATAGAACATTAATCAATTTAAAATAATATAAGCCCACTGAGGGAAAATAACCATTCTCCAATTAAAAACAATAAAAAAAAATAAACCATAAACTTTAACTGAATTATACATTATACAATCTTAACAAGATTGTGCTTCCTTTCTATTCTGATCTTCGTATTAAAATTAAATATTCAAAAATTCAATTAAAAAAGGAGGAAATTCGAGAAATTAAAAAGCAAGTGACTAAAATGGCATTCACGTCTCGGCTGAACAGGAAAAATGATCATGCTTAAAATAAAATGTTAAAAAATGCGTTTTGCGTTTTTTATCTGCTAATTAGCAGATTTTTAACTTGTTCGATGATTTCTGATTTCCTGAATACTTAATGATTTCAGGGGAATATACATCCACGCACGTGTACATGTTCACACACACACACCTGTGCGTCGGTCTGCGCATGCTAACGTCGTTTAAACAGGAATGCAAAAACGAGATATTTTCTTAATGAATTCTTTGACTAGAAGCAAATCGTATACAAAATAAACTCCCAATGCCTTTTATTCGAGCACAGATACTGCCACACATACATACAAACATCCACACACGCATATATATATATATATATATATATATATATATATTATATATATATATATAATATATATATGGTTGATATAACAATTGACGTAGTTTTATGTGATGGAACTTAATTTTGCTTGAATATTGTTTACACAAAGTTGAAATATTCACGTCAGATATATATATATATATATATATATATATATATATATATATATATATATATATATATATATATATATATCTGACGTGAATATTTCAACTTCGTGTAAACAATATTCAAACAAAATTAAGTTCCATCACATAAAACTACGTCAATTATTATATCAACCATTGACTATCAGAGATCTTCCTTCAATGCTAATGGAATTTAACATTAACTTTAATGCCTCATATATATGAGAAACCGTAATGTTTTTTTTAAATCAGTTACCATAATGTTTTTTTGCTGCTCGTTCGAGGGTTAACCAGTAAAACCCCGAACGAATAATTAACGTTTTGATTTTCGACCGAAACTTTTGAAAAATGAAAGTCTGGTCTCGACCATTAATCTTTGGGGAGCTATAGAATGTTGGCCATTAGCGAAGGAACAAAATTATGGAACTTTGATGAAGAAAAAATAAGGAAATTCTCGGGTTATCACAAAAGTCACTTTCGCTTCGGTGGGCGTTCAGTTATCGGTTTTACTTCTGATACGCCAGATAAAAACAATTTTAAAAATAAAAAAATAAAAACTCACACACACAAACACACTTTTTAAAATAGTGATCGGTTTTACCTTTCATAGGCCAGATAAAAAAAACACACAACACTGAAAATAGTGATCGGTTTTATTTCTATTACGCTAAATAATGTAAAACACACACACACACGCACACACACACACACACACAAACACTTACTGTTTAAAAATAGTGATAGGTTATACTTTAGATACGACAGATAATAAAAAAAACACACAATATTGAAAATAGTGATCAGTTTTATTTCTGATACGCCAAAATAATGTAGAAAAAAAATACACACACACAAACACACTATTTAAAATAGTGATGGTTTTACCTTTGATAGGCCAGATAAAAAAACAATAATGATAAAAGTTATCAGTTTTACTTCTGATAATAGGCCAGATAATGTAAGAAAAAACAACACACACACATAGTTGAAAATAGTGATCAGTTTTACTTTTTGATACGAAACAATAAAAAAAACGCACTATTGAAAATAGTGATCAGTTTTACTTTTCATACGTCAGATATAATAATAATAATAATATAAAAAACCTCGATCGAAAATAATGATCGGTTTACTTCTGATACATAAAAACACGGCAAAAGAAAATAAATAATCGGTTTACTTCTGATACATAAAAATACGACAAAAAAAATTAACATATAAATAAATGAATAAATAAATAACACAAACACGCAGTGTTGAAAATATTGATCGGATTTATTTCTGATACAAAAAATAAAATAAAACTGGAAACATAATAATTTTGAATTTTCATTTCGTAAAATAATAATATCCATAGCAGAGGATTTTTGTAAAGGCTACAATAAATGCTAAGAAAGATTAAACACAAATTATCCAGTCCCTAAGCGATCAAAAAGACCCCGCCAGATAACCTCATATCTCCCGAATAAAAACTGAGGCCCTCTCTACCTCTGTAACATCAAAGGGAAATGGTAGCATTCGGCCCATTAAATCATAAAATATGAACGTGGTCTAATATCCACTAATAGCTGCTATAGAAATGAAGTCGCGATGGCTTCAACTTGGAAGTACAAAGATGAAAAGAGTTCGGACTCGATTCTTGAAATGAGTAAGGCCTCCGCGTCAGATCAAAAGGGAGTGTCACTCTCCCTAGGCCCCGTGTAATGGCATCAAAGGCTAGTTAGTCACTCACTAGCTGAGTACTATCGTTATCGTCGTATATTCATATGTTTTAGAAGAATATGAAGTTCACCCTCAGCCTCTTTTAGTTCCTCGTTGGACGAGTGGTTTTCGCGCTCGGCTACCAATCCGGTCGAAGTTCGATTCTCGGCTAGGCCAACGCGGGTTCAGAGGAATTTCTTTCTGGTGATAGAAATTCACTTCTCGATATAGGTAATGTGGTTCGAATCCCACAATAAGATGTATGTCCCGTTGCTAGGTGACTAATTGGTTCCTAGCCACGTATAAATGTCTATAATCCTTCGTGCCAGTCCTAGGAGAGGTGTTAATCAGCTCAGTGGTCTGGTTAAACTAGGATATACTTAACTTTTAAATTTTTCTTTCCTGGATAGTGACTCCAATGGGTTTTAGTCCGGCGATAATCGATCGACCTTTGTATTATCTTTTTACGAAATAAAAATTCAAATACAAGACCGTTGGGGATTACCGTACAAACATAAACAAAATGCCGTAAATATCATGAAGATAATGACCCCAAAGAAATATCAGTCCTAGATAACAACCCTAGAAAACCCTTGGCGGTCACAATTTAGGAAAGATCCCAGAGTTCTTGAAGAACCAAGCGTATAATGAAAGAGAAATGTATTGGTCATCTGTTTTGACAAGAAACAAAGTCTATGACAACTGACGATTTCCATTATGATTAAACTGAATATTCGTCTGTATCACCTTCCCTCTACTGAACTGTAGTGCAAATAGATAGGACCACTTATATGATACCTGATTGAATGGTGTTCTTATATCAAAAATAATAATACCAGTTTGCTTTCAAAATGTCTATTTTCTTTGGTTAGAAAGCTTAAATGTAGTACAAACAAATGGGACTACTTATATGACATCTGATTGAATTATGTTCTTATATTAAAATAATACCATTTTGTTTTCAAACTGTCTATTGTCTTTGGTTGAAAAGCTTAAATGTATACAAATGAATGAGGACCATTTAAATGACGTGATTCTTGCATTTAAAAAATACCAGTTTGCTTTCCAAATGACTATTTTAAGCACCCTTAGAGTTTAGCCCAAACAATAGACTATATCAAACACCAATTTCATTTGGCATACGTTGGATTTCGAAAAAAACGTTACTATCCAGTTAAACCAAATTAATTCGTCAAATTTAGTGGTATTACTCGTGACAAAAATATACAACTGACTGTAGGAGAAAGCGCGAGTTCTAATATGTAAGGGAACATCATGGAAATCTAATTAGAATTCACGGACATTATACTCTAAAAATAAGTACGAATATGCTCATACGGATGCAAACGTGCAATGTAGTTGCAGAAAATATGAATACGAAAGGAAATCAGATAGAAACTGAGTAAGAAAAAATAATGTAAAAACATTTCGTATAACGTGATGTTTTCAAGTAAACTTAAACTTTTCCTCCCTCAAAAAAAAAAAAATAAAATAAAATAAAAATAAAAATAAATCCTGATTCAACACATTACTCCTTTTAGGCGAATGTAAAAATAGATAAAAGATACTGACATAAAAATTGTATATGGGTATCAAACTAGCAGTGACAGTAATGATACAGATGAGAGACAAAATTTACCCATACAAAAATATCTTGCGTCCTGTAAATACGGATCCTAATTAACAGCTACAAAGCCTAGGCAAATGAAAACTTTTTTTCAATGGATGATGTTTATAGTGGAAGATGGACAGCTTAAAACGTAACACGTCCAAAATATTAATAAGGAACAAAAGAACCTTCTCTACTATTTAAGAATGGTAAGTAGGGTGACAAATAAACCTTGGGACAAAGGTCACTACACAACACTTAAAAAAAAAAAAAAGAAAAAAAAAAAAAAAAAAAAGTACAACTTCTCTGAAATAAAAAGCACCTAAATTTAAAAAATGGGTTCTGCCATATACAATGAAGATCACTCACAAAAAAAAAAAAAAAAAAAAAAAAAAAAAAAAGTACAAACTTCTCCGAAATTAAAAAGAAAAATCCCCTAATTACAAATAATTATGAGACAATTAAGATCGCACTCACAAAAAAACACTAATTTAATAAAAAAGAAAAAGGATTTTATCAGAGACAATTAATATCACTCTCACAAACACCAACAAAAACAACAAGTTATAAACTTCTCCGAAAAAAAAAAGGATTTTACCTGAGACAATTAAGATCACTCACAAAAAAAAAAAAAAAAAATCATTAACCTCTCCGGAAAAAAGGGTTCTACCTGAGACAATCAAGATCACTCTCATAAACATAAAAAAATAAAGGTAGAAACTTCTCTGTAATAAAAACCACCAAATCTGGAAAAAAAATGTATTCTACCTCTGTAGTATTTTACTTTGACGCAATGCGGCCGACTCTTGTAATAGTGTCGCATGAATGTAGCCATGAATGTAGTTTAATAGCGATAGATGATTAATACTGGAAAATGCTTAAGAAACTCGATTATTTACTCACCGGTGGAAAAACTAATAGATTAAAGCAATCGAAACTCTTGCATAAACATCTTCAAGATATCTAATTTCAAGGTCTTACTCGTATGTAAATGTAAGTATAAGTATATGTATATATATATAATATATATATATATATATATATATATATATATATATATATATATGTATATGTATGTTTGTGTGTATGTAAGCAGTATATTATATATATATATATATATATATATCTATAATAATATATATATATAGTAGATATATTATATATATATATATATATATATATATATTATATATATTATATAGTATATATATATAATTAATTTATATTATAATATATATTATATATAACATGTATATATATTAATATTATACTATATTTATATATATAATATATATAATTATCTTATCTTATATATAATATAATCATGTACATACAAAAATAAAAAGAAATAAAAAACATATATGTAACGAATAAAGACTGATTATGTGATTTGCTAAGATATGTTTAATATATCGTTGCAATGTGATATGCTGTGACATTTCTTAGAATGTGGAGTCATCATTTAACTTACCTGGAGACTGAGTGTCCGAGCGACAGCTTAGAAATGCTGATAGGTCTTGAGGTGGTGTGATCCTTACCTAAGCAGGTTAATGATCGACTGTCGTTATGGGTCTTCGTCAAAGGTGACTTTGAAACTGGTTTCTGGCAGTTTCAAGGCGTGAACGAAGGGTGTGAATTCGTGCGTCCGTACCAGCTATGTCCGTTCATAATAGCATGCAATTAGCCAGAACCATAGAGAGACTTACGGAGAGTCAGGCAGAGCCGGGGTGGCTCTGCCAACGTGTTTTTATTTAGTGCTTGGAGATTCTAGCCTGAAATGGTAAGATTCACTGTGTTTTAGCCAAAGGTGTGGCTTGATTGTATTTTAGCATTCTTGTAAAAGATGTCCATTTTATTTCATCTTTTGACTTTCTGTTTTTGCAATTGTGTGTGCTTATCAGTGTTCTCCTGTTCTTCTTAACAGGCGGATCTGGACAAGGGGGAATGTCCTGGACAAGGGGAATGTCCTGACAAAGGGGAATGGTTTTTGGAAAGGAACAATATGTTATTTTGGAGTTGGTGTTGACTGACTGCTAATCTCATGACTAAAAAATAATGATTAATTATTGGGGATCAATTAAGCTATTTTGAACTTTGAGAACCTAACTATTTGATCAATGCTTTGCTTTTAAATAAATGTATTTTTGTAGCCCGTTTCTGATTTGGTGACCTTAGATAATAAAGGGAAGATATATATATATATATATATATATATATATATATATATATATATATATACATACATATATATATATATATATATATATATATATATATATAATATATATATATATATATATATATATATATATATATATATATATATATATACACACACCCTCAGGAAACCTCTGTACAATTTATGCCTGCTGATGGCACCGACTCCTAATCTAAACCAGAAATGGCACAAATCCTTCGAATTTTCACAAGAGGTTTCAATCTTGGAGACATTTAATTAAATTTTCTTTGTATATTTCCTTTTGGAAACTCAAAGAATCTTTTACACGAAATGCTAAGATTCATATTTCACCTGAGACTGAAGTGAAGACAGAAAGACCTTTTCAATAAGCGCTTGAAAAATTGCACAATCTTACTAGTTAATAACAAGTTCTAAAAAGTCTTGCAATGTTGTTGAGATATTAATTTAATTTTTCTTCTTTACATCATAATGAACATTAGATTCTCTGGAAGTTCACTGACTTCAAACACGAAAAAACAAAGATGAGATGAAATCTAAGAGGCATATGAGTAATATTATATATATATATATATATATATATATATATATATATTACGCTATGTCTCTTGGATTTGATCTCACCTTTGTTTTTTCGCGTTTGAAGTCAGTGAACTTCCAAAGAGTCTGATGTTCATTAGGAAGTAAGAGGAAGTAAAGAAGAAAAAATAAATTAATATTTCAACAATATTGCGAGACTTTTTAGAACTTGTTATCAACTAGTAAGATTGTGCAATTTTTCAAGCGTTCATTGAAAGGTGTTTCTGTCTTCACTTCAGTTTCATGTGAAAATTAGAATCTTAGCATTTTCGTGTAAAAGATTCGTTGAGTTTTCAAAAGAAAATATACAAAGAAAATTTAATTAAATGCCTCCAAGATACAAACCTCTGTGAAAATTCGAAGGATTGGTTCCAATGTTGGATTAGAGTAGGAGTCAGTGTCATCAGCAGGCATAAATTGTACAGAAGGTGCTCAGCGTGTATATATATATATATATATATATATATATATATATATATATATATATATATATATTATACATATATATATATATATATATATATATATATATATATATATATATATATATATATATATATACTATATATTATATATATATACACACACACACATATATATATATATATATATATATATATAATACATACATATATATATATATATATATATATATATATATATATATATATATATATATATATATATAAACTTCACCGTAAAAGTTAGCATGGCATTCTATTCGTTTTCTCATTCCATTTTTGAACGATGGGAACATGTGCGGAACGTTGTACGCCTGCCTGTGTGTGTGTGTGTGTAAGTAAATTCCCCTGAAATCATTAAATATTCAGGAAATCAGGAACCATCGGACAAGTTAAAAATCTGCTAATTAGTAAGAAAAAAAAACGCAAAACGTAATTTTTTTAATATTTTTTTTTTTATTTTAAGCATGCTAATTTTTTCTGTTCGACCGACGTGAATACCTTTTTAGTTACATGCTTTTTAATTGCACGAACTTACTCATTTTAAATTAGAACTATTTAATATTTAATTTTAATGCAAAGATGACAATAGGATGGAAGCACAATCTTGTTAAGATATATATGTATAATTCAGTTACAGTTAATGGCTTATTTTTTCCTTGTTTTTTTTTTCTTGGGCACTTTTCATTTTTCCTTCGAAGTGAGGATGTTTTTTTTTAAATCTAATTAATTTTCTATTAATCACAGAACAGTATTATATCTTACCTGTAACCAGTTCACAAGTGTTATGGCAATTTTTCATTTTAATCTTTAAAAACAACTCGATAGTTATTCCTTCTGCTTTCACTCTCCTACTTGTCTTTAACAATAAAAGGACTGATAGTGATTAATAAATCCGTAAATTACAGTTGAATCAACCCTGAGCAGTATTCCTCAACATGATAAGGAATAATTTGCACAAAAATAGAAGAGAAAACCAGAAAATATCTTGAAGGCGTTTACAGAATTGAACAGAATTCAAGAGAATAGTTGCACAATTACCTACCTAAGAGATCGGTTTTGTGTTCTCTAATGGCCGGAGGAAAGAAAAAACAGGCTATTACGGAGCTTTTACGTTGATTTTGCGCCTCATTGAGATGATGATAGCAATAACAAAGGCTGAAAACCTCCTCGTGTATTACGAACAAGAAGTAACCTTAGAAATTACGAGGAGAATAAGTTGGGGATCGTAATAATAGTGAGTATCATGACTAGGAACTTTTCTATAATAATATGATAACAATAATAATCACTGAAAAGGAACCTGGAACAACTAGATGCCGAAGTAGCTCCAGGACTCATGCAGATGAGTGTGCTACTAGAAACAGCACACATAAGTGAGAAAAGTGATGGACTCCTAAGGAAGCAGGATGCAACCCGTAATCCCATACTATGAAAACCACCCAGTCGAATAGGATGACTGTGATAAGACGAAAAAGAAAATAATAATAATAAAATACTCATAGTACCATGAGTCTTAAAATGGAGAAATACATCCACAGTTATGTATATTAAATATATTTAGCGATAAATATGCACATATAGCTTTCGGGAATCTGTTCGAAAAGTTTCTCGAAAGCTATTCGTAATAATAATATAAGAATAAGAATAATAATAATAATAATAATAATAATAATAATAATAATAATAATAATAATAAGAAGAAGAAGAAGAAGAAGAAGAAGAAGAAGAAGCAAGTATCACTCATTGATGTCGCAATACCATGGGACACCAGAGTTGAGGAGAAAGAACGGGAAAAAATGGATAAGGTATGAGACCTGGAAAATAGAAATAAGACAAGGATATGGGATATGCCAGTGGAAATTGTACCCATAATCATAGGAACACTAGGCGCGATCCCAAGATCCCTGAAAAGGAATCTGGAAAAACTAGAGGCTGAAGTAGCTCCAGGACTCATGCAGAAGAGTGTGATCCTAGAAACGGCGCACATAATAAGAAAAGTGATGGACTCCTAAGGAGGCAGGATGCAACCCGGAACCCCACTCTATAAATACCACCCGGTCGAATTGAGGACTGTGATAGAGCAAAAAAAAAAAAAAATATAATAATAATAATAATGTTCTAAGGGGTCCACAATAATAAACAATGTTAAGAGTTTGTGTATAATTTAAAAACACTATACAAAGCTTTGGAACCCTTCCCTGGGTTAATCTTCAGTCCAAGATGAAGATGAACCTAGGGAACGTTTCAAAAGCTTTGTAAAGTGTTTTTAAATTATACACGAACTCTTATCATTTTTTATCATTGTGAACCCCTTAGAACAAATATATACTCTCGTGATAGAGAGTTTTTCTCAAATAATAATAATAATAATAGCCGTTTCCACGGCGCTTAATTTGTATTGAGTCTTCTCCATTTGTCTTATAATTTTCTTGTCAGCATGTAGCTGTTATATCAAGTTTCCTTTAGACAACTCAATATACTAGGTAAGTACACGCTGATATTATAAAGAGACTACAAAATATTCTAAACAAACTGAATAAAAAAGAAATAGCTATTATCATTTTCAAGGCTAATATCCAAGAGGTCTCCTCCCAATAAAAAGTATTCTCCCTTTTAGGAGAGAAGAGATTTTTAGTCAACGAATTCTTTAAGACCTCAAAAGATTTCCTTGGCAATGGAAGAAGATTGCAAGATCCCAGTGTGTCAGGGTTACAATATAGAAAGTTTTGTTTATTGTTGACACTTTTGATTCCGAGTCAAACCGTGCATGGTTACGGGATGTTTACTTTTCGAAAAAAGAAAAAAAATCACTCATTATATGGAATAAGAATGTAAACATTAAAATGACAGGAGAGCTTTGCCTATTTTTTATATATTTTTCTCGTTATTCCTTTTTTTCTATGCTTATTTATTTGTTTATTTATCTATTTGAAAGCAAGGGCTAGTAGTTGGATAGGAGGATACTAGCCCTGAAAGGACAGATGCCTCCCTTAAGCAGGATTCAATTTCATCAGCTAGTTTGTTTGTTTGTTTGGTGCTTTTACGTTGCATGGAACCAGTGGTTATTCAGCAGCGGGACCAACGGCTTTACGTGACTTCCGAACCACGTCGAGAGTGAACTTTTATCACCATAAATACACATCTCTCACTCCTCAATGGAATGCCCGAAAATCGAACTCGCGGCCACAGAGGTGGCAGCCCAAGACCATACCGATCACGCCAACGAGACGCTTTAATAAGTCCAAGAGGCCAGGTATATACCTCTGAACTTGACCCACCAAACGAGAAGAATTTTACGAGCGAGCTGACCTGCCTAGTATCCCGAGTTTTCTGTTTTGTTTAGAAGAGAAACCAATAGGAAGAACAATATCGAGTTGATTGGACTATTTTTCTGAAGGGTATTCTCTGTTATGGACTGTTATTTTATTCGTGCGTTATCAAAAACACACATTCGTATTCTCTTTGGAATAATACAATTCTAAGAAATTCCCCATTGCCACATCACTTGGAATATGTTTTTTGTTTCCTAATGGTACTAACTTCTGTCAAAAACTTGCCTGTCTATATATAAATAGATATCTATTTGTGTCTTTTGACAGATATGCAGAACGCATGGCTCCGTTCGCATGCTCTTGCAAAGAGTAAGTATTCTAGATATGTTTCATTTTTTTCGTTTTGATAGGGCGTAGGTTACACTAAAGAATGATGACGATACTTTTTTTTTTACATTTTTCCTAAAATTAAATAATTATTGTATTTCTTAAGGTTCCTGATGTTTTTACGTTGCATGGAACCAGTGGTTATTCAGCAACGGGACCAACTTGGCTTTACGTGACTTCCGAACCACATCGAGAGTAACCTCCTATCACCAGAAATACACATCTCTCACACCTCAGTGGAATACCCGAGAACCGAACTCGCGGCCACCGAGGTGGCACGCCAAGAACATACCGATCACGCCACTGAGGCGTTTCACAAATTTGTTTATTCCTTTATACACTTAGAAAATTAAAATAAAAGATTAAGGTTCGCCCTTTGTGATATTTGAAAGGTCGTAATCACTGTTACAAATTGCTTTGAGAACCAATCTCAGATTATACTTCCTTACATCTACCAAGGTCAGATATGTTTTATATAGCGGAGGAATGAAACATTTTTTTCGCCATAGTAGGTTATTTTCCGTAAGGTGAGTTATATAATGTGTGTACTGATTGATATATAAGTATATATAAATTAAAGCGGTATAATATTGTCTTGAAAAATAGTGGGCTCACTAATCCTGACTTGGTCAGAAATTTTTTTCTCAAGTCATAATAATAATATAATAATAATAATAATAATAATAATAATAATAATAATAATAATAAGCCCTCCACTGGAGCCTTGTGCAAGAAACACCAGCTACCTTGCAGTAAAACGTGGTACGAGCACCAACCTGAAGGCGTGAAGAAAACGATCAGGCATGTATGAGTATATGAATGTTGCATTCGATCCATTTTAGCATAAAATATGTATCAGAACTTCGGCTCGACGTCATAACAATACAGTCTGACCGAGGAAATCCTTTTTATTACTGAACCAAAGTGAACATTGAACAACTGACAGCGAAACCTCTATATCAAATACTTCTCTAAAATAGATATACGAAGTCATTGTCCGCAGGAGCAATTAATGCACGATAGAATACATCAACCTCTGTTTCCGAAATGAATTCATCGCTGCCCTACTTTGAGTTTAGGTTTTCTAAGAGCGCAAAAAAGATATAAAAAGAATCAATTGCTCAAAAGCCCATCCAGAGAAAGTGAGAGGAAATCAAGCTTCTACCAAATTACATTTTAGAAAAGTTTTAAAAAAATCGATGAAATAAAAGTGCAGTCGACTTACTCTCTATAAAACAAAGGTTTAAACTCTATGTGACATTCGCTTACATATGTTAAGTATCATAAAGGTATTGTCAATCCAATAACATGAGTTCTATGCGAGAGTTGTATGAAGAGTAGGGTCACTGAAGCTAATAAAAACATGACATATGTATATACATTATATGGACACTGGAACGGTAAACAGCTACTGTTATAAATCACTAAAATTGCCCCCGTCTAGCACTAACGGTTTTTCGTGGGGGTAAAATGCCCCCATCAATAACCATATACTTTACATTGACCAATTTATATATGCTTTGTTCAGAGTAAATATTCTGTTTTATAACGAACAATTATAAAGATAAAACAGAAGTTACTTCCCTGATAAAATGTCTTTTCTTTTCAGATATTACATATAGTATAATGAAAACAATTTTTAAAATGACTTTTGCGATCAAATACTCTCTCTCTCTCTCTCTATCTCTATGTATATATATATATATATATATATAATATATATATAATATACTATATATATATATATATCTATATATCTATATAGATATATATATATATATATTATATATATATATATAATCTATATATATATATATATATTACAGCGAGGGCGTTTTTAAATGTAACATATATATATATAATATATATATATATATCTATATATATATATATACATAAATACAAAATACACATACATATGAAAGCGAACACAATACAAACCCAGAGAAAAGCATCGCAGGAAACATTAAAACATCCCCTCTAGATTCAAGTGTCGATCTTCCATTTGCTCTCGCCCGTGTGTCTGGCAACCTGGCCTCTCTCTCTCCCCTCTTTCTGTGATGGCAAGCTCTCCTCTCTCCCTCCCTTTTTTTTTTTTTTTTTTGTTTCCCCAGATGCATATTTCCCCTCGTCTCTTATCGCATCCTGCATCCTAAATCCTTCCCGTGACTGCCCAGTTAAAAGGCTCCATCATCCCAGCTTGCCTATTCATGGGCATCGGGGTGAAGCCGGGATTCCTCGACAAATATTCAAACACTGAGGCACAACAGTCAGTAGGGGACGTCGTTATTATTCTAGAATAATTCTATTGACGTATTAGGATGTTAACGTTATTTTACTATAAGGTGTATTCTGTATTTCAGAATAATTTCACTAACATGTTACGATGTTAAGGAAATGTTTGCCATAGGATACAGTCTTTATTTAGAAGAATTCTATTAGCATTATGTTAACGTAATGTTTACTATAATTTGTATTCTGTAGGTCAGAGTAATTTCATTTATATGTTGAGATGTTAAGGTAATGTTTGCCATAGGGTACAGTCTTTATTTTAGAAGAAATCTATTGCATATTATGTTCACGTAATGTTTACCATAAGATATAAAGTAAAGTTTTCTGTAGGTATAGTGTATATTTAGAAGGACTCTATTTCAGATATTATGTTAACGCAATTCGTAATGCCATAAGGTGTATTTTGTAAATAGATGATTTTATTTATATGTAAAGATGTTAAGGTATATTTGCCATAGAGTATAGTCTAGAATTTAGAAGAATTCTATTACCGTATTTAGATGATAAAGTAATATTTACCATAATGCACATTCTACATCTTATTTTTTTTATTAGCAGAGGTTGTTACGGCAGTACCATGTAGTAATTCTGTATTTTTAAAATAGTTCTATGTAATTAAGTGCATAATTAGACAGGAGCATAAGGGACTTTTCTGTAAATCTACTCTTGGGTATCTAAGCTCCTTAACTTCTATAAGATGATTAACCTTTATGCATACGATATGCACAAGAGCAGAATGCAGTTTTCGTTGATGAGAGAGTGAATAATCGTGCTCTTAACTGGAGAGGTGTTTGGAAGGTAAATGCATGTAATGTTTGAATGTTATGCAACTGAATTTAGATTTACATAGTTATATAGAGTAATTGTGATCAAAGTAAACATCAGACCGGGAAGATAATTATAAGCTCGATCATTTTGTTTCCAGGAAATGTTTAACGTGTACAAATAGCAGTAAGTAATAAAAGTTGTTTGGTCATAACCAAAAAGATTCCCTTTCGTTAATGTCCATTACAAACTAAATGTACTAATAGGAATAAAGGAAGGATATTTGGTCATAATAACCAGAAAAATATTTACCAGTGAATGTCCATTAAAAATTAATTGTACTGATAGGAATAAGGGATAGATATTGGTTATAAAAACAACAAAAATGTCATTTTTGAATATCCATGATAAACTAAATGTATACTAATAGGAGTGAGCGAAAAATTTTGGTCATAAAAACGCCAAAAAAGTCCTTTTTGAATTTCCTTGAAAAACTAAATTTACTGATACGAACAAGTGATAGAATTTGGTCATTAAAACAGGAAAAAGAGACCCCCTTGAACTTCCATGAAAAACTAAATAATACTAATGGGAATAAGTAAAAGATGTTCATAAAAATAATTAAAAAAGTCCATGTTCAATTTCCATTAAAAGCTAAATAGACTAATAGGAGTAAGGGAATGATATTGGTCAGGAATAAGTAAAAGATGTTCATAAAAAATAATAAAAAAGCCCCTGTTCAATTTCCATTAAAAACTAAATTTACTAATAGGAATAAGGGAATGATATTGGTCACAAAAACAGGAAGAAGTGTCCCCCTTGGATTTCCATGAAAAACAAAATAAACTAATATGAATAAGTAAAAGATTTTGGTCATAAAAGCAAGAATTATATTCGCCCGTGAATTTCCATTAAAAAACTGAATGTAGTAAGAGTAATAAGAGGAAGACTTTGGTCATAAAATGAAGAAAAAAACAAAAAGAGTCCCCTTTGAATTTCCATTAAAAACTAATGCAAGTGCGGCTTCAGCTGGCCGGCCACAAACAGCATTCGTGAATAACACGCTTACCTTTTGCCATGTAGATAGCTTAACCTGTCTGGTGTTTTATGCTTTCGAACGCTCCTCTGAACTGTTCGTAAAATGTTTTGTTGTGTACGAGTTGTCTGACAAGGACGGGAGTGTAATATTTATTTCATTATGCCTTTGCGTGATATATATATATACTATATATATATATATATACTATATATATATATATTATATATATATATATATATATATATATATATATATATATATATATATATATATATATATCACGCAAAGGCATAATGAAATAAATATTACACTCTCGTCTTTGTCAGACAATACAGGAAGAGAGAGAGAGAGAGAGAGAGAGAGAGAGATAATAAACATATTAGTGTGTGTGTGTGTGTTTGTGTTTTCAAACACGTTACACCGTCAACACGCAGGAAAAAGAAAACCACTACAAAATCGAAACGGCGAAAAGGCGAAGAATAAAAAAAGAAAAGAAAAAAAAAAAAGACAGCGAGCGAGCGAAACAGAAGCGCAGCAGCAGAGGCGGCGGAGCAATTTGGGAAAAAGACAAACAAAACTGCAATGAAAGAGCGATAAGACAAAAGCGCTTCGCGAGAGGCAAAGTCAATACGCCGAGCACCAGATTCATTAAGACCATCTGTAATATAACAGCTGTTGTCTGAACTCCCGAGATCTGAGAGCCGCTCCGGCTACTGGGCGAGGAATTAGTTCTCTCTCAAAGGTACGACGGTATTGTTTATTAAAGGTGATGAAAAGAGGAGATGTTTTATTCTCAGTTTGTTACGTGAAGGGCGATTTAAAACTGGTTTGCATTGATTGAAATGTAGAGGTGCTCTTTTTGTGGCTGTGGTGGGACGATTTAAATCTGGTCGTTTTGTAACTGTTAAAGAGTCAAGATTTGGTTTTACGTTTTTATGTTAGAACGATTTAAAGTTGGTCGTATGCTATCTGTTAAGGAGTCAAGGTTTTATTTCGTTTTTGTTATATTGGACGATTTAAAGCTGGTCGTTCTGAATCTATAAGAAGTCAAAGATTTATTTTCGTTTGTTATGGTGGAACGATTTAAAACTGTTCGCCTTGTATTTTTTAATGAGTTGAGGTTTTATATTGGTTTTTGTGATGGTGGAACGATTTAAAACTGTCTTGTATCTGTTTAAGAGTCAAAGTTTTATTTTGGTTTTTATGATGGCGGAACGATTTAACATTGGTCGTTCAGTCGTTTTGTTATTCGTTTGTTATGTAAGGACGATTTAAATCTGATCGCTTTGCGTCTCGTAAAAAAAGTGAAAGTTTTATTTTCATTTGAAAATGATATAATCACATATGCAAACTGTTATGTGTGTGTTACAAGGCAGCTTCTTACTTAAGTATTACATTTTTAGTCCTGAATGATTGCAGGATGCCTTGGCTACTCCATATTTTTCTTCTTCGGTAATCATTGATGATAACCAGACCTCACGAGGTGGTCTTCAGTTCCTCCATATAATAATATGTTGATCTTCAACTAATATATTTAACATATGTATATAATAGTTCTTTCAGGCTGATTGGTTTCTGTGTATAAAGAATTTTTAATGAATCAGACATAGAATCTCTACTCCTCTCTCTCTTCTCTCTCTCTCTCTCTCTCTCTCTCTCTTCGCTCTCTCTCTCTCATCACACTAGATGAGTGTGTTGTAGTACACGGGACTCGTATCAAGAATATCTAGTTAGGTTAATTCAACATGATTGATTGATTGGGTTAATCTGTTGATTGACCCCCTGATTCAGTTAGCTTCGTTCAACCGGAGTCGGGCAGTTTTTTTTTTTTATTTTTTTATTTATTTATTTTTACTATTCTAAGGGATAGAAATGCAAACGAATTTCAGAATGTTTATAGTTTTCGCATTTTCATATCTTTAAATCAAGGGTACCTTATTTTTTCATTTAATTTCCGTGTTTTATGCAACTCTCAAAATGCAACGAAAGATATGTATTCAAACGTAAATCCAAACCTCAAAATGCAACGGGGATATATATTCAAAATTGTTATTAGAATCACTAACATTCCTTTCAGCGAATATTATGATGTCTTTAACTTTTTTTTAAATAAAAATGGCGTAAGGTGATCAGATTTCAATCAGCTTTTGGCAATATTCATTTGAAACAGTTTTCCTTTCTGCACTGAGATTTTATTTCTCTGTTAATCCGTCTACTGTTATTACTGCGACTACTTTTTTTCGATTCATTGTTAGTCTATGGTCATTATTACTTGTTTTTTTTATCATTAATTATTGCCGCAGTTTTTTACCAGTAAACCCCCCCATATTGAGTTAGTGCTATTCGTGCACCTCACGCGGTGCATTGTAAAAGCATTACATTAGGGTCTTCGCAGCGTCCTTTCGGCACCCAGCTGCAACCTCTTTCATTCCTTTTACTATACCTCCTTTCATATTCAGTTCATCCTTCTGAATCTCCTTAACCTTCTCTAACAATTGTCTCATAGTGCAACCGCGAGGTTTTCCTGTTACACGTTTTCAAACCTTATTACTGTCAATTTCCGTTTTGGCTCTGTATGAACTCGCAGGTCCCAGCGCTTGGCCTTTGGCCTAAATGCCATAGCTGTTCTATTCTTACCATTAAACCAGATCCAAAAATAATCTTACACTGATAATGTTCCAGCAGTAAATTATTCTGACTCATCCTCAAACTACAAGCTTATAATCTGCTTTGCATAGATCAAACAGTATTGTTTTTTCATTCAAGCTAACACACTGTCAATTGCTTCAAGGTCTAGGACATTGGTTTTCAAATTTTTTGTGCCCATGGCCCAATTTGTGCACCCTTAAAATTACTCTTTGTCCCCTGCCCTTCAGAATTCTGTAGCGATGATAAGAATTATTATCAAGATATCTCTCTCTCTTTTAAATTACCGGTTATTATAATTTTTGCTTGTTTATTTTGCTCTTCATTATGTCTACATTTTTCGTCTTCATGGCCCACAGGTTGCAAGCCACCGATCTAGCCTATATTGAAACTGTTCTGAAAAGCACATATAGCCCTTGTTTTTATGACTAAATACGTCTCCAGAATATGTCCATTGGCCATATTTTACTTATTTTTGCTTCAGTCGAAGATAGGGGCAGTAAGGAAATATGTTTATTAGAAAGAAAGTTCATCTGACCATTGGGAGAAATGTTAGTGAGGCTGCGCACCCTACACACGACGAAGATTTTAACTTAAAAGATTAAGATGGCGTTAAAAACGGGAACTATAGGTGACTCACATCAACCGAGCATTTGATATCTAGCCTTTACGACGCTCCTGATTGGCTGTTGATAAGCCAATCACAGGTTTGGAACCTCAGTCTCTCTCGAGAGTTCACATGGGTAGGTTCTATGTTCCACCTCTCCTATGTGAATTCTCGAGAGAGACTGCGAGTTTCCAGCCCTGTGATTGGCTTATCAACAGTGCACCAGGAGCGTCGTAAGGGACTGGCCTAAACATCAAATGCACGGTTGATGTGAATCTACTATATCTCCTTGAAACCTAAATAGTACTTGGAGCTCTTTGTAGAGCAGCAGTTAGCGAGTAATTCTCCAACTTGCGTCCTTTTCCGTTTTGAATGTTCTCATATTGAGAATTGCGAGGAAACTCGCGCTTGAAAGTGGCTGAGGTGGAATAATTGCAACAGAATGACTCCTTTTACAAATAGCGGAATAAATTACTAAGGCAAAATCAGATGACAAATGATGTTTATTTTGAGTAAAGCTTTCAGCGCAGTTTTTGAGGACGTGCTCCACATTTTTATTTTGGATTTTTGTTTCATCATACAAATCGCTTTAAAAAAAGAGATCTTAGTAGATGGTACTTATCACATATGCTTCTAATGTTGAAAAGAAAATTTTTTAGATTTTTGTAAGAATTAGTCTTTTGGAAAGATTACTTTTCCAACGAAAACAGTCGAGCAACGTAAAAATAATAGAACAAAAGCGCTTTTCGAGAAATGAAAACTGTTTGAACATATTGAAATGGAAATAAATTTACAATGTCACAAAACGTCTACATTTTTATTACATAATCGAAGGCAAACTCTGGTAAAACTGTATTTTGAGATTTCCTAAAGAAAGTGAATTTTAAAGTACCTTTTAAAAATCCATGTGCAGATAAACGTGTATTTTGCATTTGCTGGTACGCCTCACATGATTAAGCTAATAAGGATCAATTTTATGGAACACAGATTTCACACAGTATAAGATTTTATTTCATCTGCTTCTGTACACGGAATGTTGGATAAAACGGCAAATGAATACAATTTAACACCAAAAATGATTCAAAATCACTGTGCCAGGAACTCAAAGGCAACATGTAAAGTATGCAGACCAGATAATGTCCAAAACATAGATGTGACAAATGAATGATTTGATGAATTCCAGTGACACGTGGCGGGACTTGCCCGCCAGTCCCAGAAACCCATGGCGGGCCTCGCCCGCCTGTCCTGGGACACGTGGCAAACCCCACCAGCGTGTCCTGGGACACGTGGCAAACCCCGCCAGCGTGTCCAAGGACACGTGGCTAACCCCGCCAGCGTGTCCTGGGACCTGTATGTTCGATTTATCAAAATATAGTGGGAAATAATCTGAAATATTTTTAGTTATGCCTTGTCTCTTGGTGTTATAAATTACTGAAAAATCTCTCTCTCTCTCCTCCTCTCTCTTCTCTCTCTTTCTTTCTTTCTTGTGAGAGCTTCCATACATCGTAGAGAATCTCTCTACTGTGTATGGGAAGCTCTCAGATTCGCAATACGATGAGGTAGCAGGAAGGGAACTGGCATTTCTCATCTATGAAATCAGCAACAGTCCTAACCAAAAAGATACAAAAGCATTCATAGATATATTAGAAGGATATAATCCTTCAAACTGGAACAAATCTAATGAAAACATCTTGAAAATAATTGAAGAAGTTCCAAATAAAATCCAAGTGGTCAAGAGACTCATAAAGAAAATATACATAAACCAACATATTCCGACAAAGAAAATGAATAAGGTGAATCTTGTGAATATCCTAATTGATGCATTAGGAAAAAGAATGCCAAAAGCATGCAAACTGTGTAAGGTTTGGTATAGCATAGTCAATCCACAAAACCTAATCAGAAAATGTGCTGCATGCAACATTCCGACCCATCCACAGTGTGCTGAGGTAATAACAAGATTTGAGAAAAGATACAAGAATTTTTGTTCAACATGTCTATCATGGATAGACAATGTTATTAAATCAAGATTGAATGTACAAATAGTTGAGGATGAAGAAGAAGAGGAAGAGGAAGAAGAAGAAGAAAAAGAAGAAGAGGAAAACGGAAGAGAAGTAAACAAAAATGAAATGACAGAAAAAAATAAGGAAAACAAAGAACAAGATAAAAGTATGGATGCAGAGATACTCATTGATACTACATATGAGGCAATAAAGCAGCATACCTACGAAGAAATAAATTACGATATGACAACAGAAAAGCAAATCCCGAAGAGGCTCTACCCAGATCTATACAATGACGGGAAAGAGGAAAAAATAGACAAGAAAGACAAAATCTGCAACCTTTTGAAAAGAGGGAATTGCAGATTTGGAGAAAGAGGTTACTACAAACATCCTAAGATATGTCAAAACTATGAAATATATGGTAAATGTGCATACTTAGATGGATATGGGGATGATTGCAGAGATCTGCATCCAAAAATATGTAAAAACCTAAAAGAAGGAAAAGGATGTAAGTTCGACAAAAAATGCAAATATATGCACCCTGTAGCCATGAATCATAATCAAATAAATAACCAACCAAGTAATAAAATCCAAAATAAGAAAGAAACAAATAAAGAGAGAAATCATGAATATCAGGTAAAAGAGAAAAACAAACCACCAATGAGATATGCAGAGGTGTCAGCAAAAAATTTCAAAGCATCAGCTCCGAAATTCTACTCAAGAGATAATAATTGTATTTATTATGCAAGAGGATATTGCAGAAACGGAGAAAATTGCAGATTCAGACACAAAATGAATAATTATGATGAAGGAAGATCAAATATTATGGAAAAGTTGGATTTTTAATGTCAGAATTTCTGGAAATGAAAAAAAGAACAACATACCAGAACAGGAAAGAGACATGGGAAAATCCTTATTACTACCAGTATTAAATGAAGGAGAAAACACGCAAACCATCATAGTGATGAATGCGCAGGGTTTAGTTACGAGTAACTCAAAAAGAAAAATAGAGTACTTAGAAGAACTAACCCAAAATGAAAAGAAAATAGATATAATGAATATAAGTGAAACCTGGTATTCCCAAGAGACTGGGAATGATGATCAAATAAAAGGGTTCCAAACTTATAGATCAGATAGAAAAAATAGGAATCAAGGGGGAACCGCAATATATGGGAAAGACAAAAAACAAGGAAAAAGATAGAGAATATAGTACCTCAGAATGTGAACTAATAGCGGTAGAATTTGAATCTGAAAAATTGATGAACATAGTAATATATAGACCTCCTAATACTAAAGAGTTTGACTTAATAATTGAAAAATTGGATGATATATGTAGAAATCACAAGGACTGGACTATTCTCCTATCTGGTGACTTCAACTTTCCTTTCGTAGAATGGAAAGAACGAATAGGAGATTGTGGTTGTACTTATACATATAAAAAAGAGAGTAATAGTAGTGCAGAAGATAAGAGGCAATTTAAAAGCTATTAGATATGCTACTAGAATACAACATTCAACAAATAAATCACCTGCCAACAAGAAAGGAAAATACTTTAGACCTAGTATTTGTGAACGAGATGAATTATGTTAAAGAAATAATAGTTTATAATGCGAGTATTTCAGACCATAATGTCATAGAATTAACAGTTCATTCCAAAGCAAGTGAAAATAGAGATAAGCAAGAAATGAAAAAGTGGGAAGGATATGGAAAATACAACTTCTACAGTAAAAATATAAAATGGTCAGAAATTAATGAAGAATTAAACAAAGATTGGGATAACATTTTCGTAAGTGATGACATAAGGGTAAATACGGAGATATTATATAAAATATTGGAGATAATAGTGGAAAAATATACCGAAGAAGAAAAGTAAACAATCATTCATGCATACCAAGAGACAGAAGGATCTTGTTCCAGAAAATCAGAAAGTGGAAAAAAGGTCTTGCAAAAGAAAAAAATGCATGGAAAGTTATAGAACTAAAAAGTAAGATAGAAAATGCAGAACAAAAGATTATACAATCAAAAGAAAATGAAAAACGGGACTTGGAAGAAAAAACCCTATTAAATATCAAGCAAAACCCCAAACTATTATACTCATATGCGAAGAAGATGAATAAAAGAAGAATAGAAATAGGCCCTCTGAGAATTGAAGGGAGATTAACGAATGAAAAAAAGGAAATTTGCAACATACTGGCAGAACGATATAAGAGAGAATTCACCCCTAGAATAGATAATGAAGATAATGATATAGAAGTAAGGGATGAAAATAGTGAATATTTAGCTGACATAGATATTAATGAAGCTGATATTGTGCAGGCTATTATGAAATTAAAAATGGAGCTGCTTGCAGGGCCTGATGGAATTCCTGCTAGTTTGTTAAAGAAAGTAGTTCATTCTATCGCAAAGCCACTTGCAATATTATTAAGACAAAGTGTAGATACAGGCAAGGGGCAAGATATATGGATGAGCACAAATTAGCGGCATATATTACCCCTACTTTCAAAAGTGGATCAAGACTAGAGGCAAGTAATTATAGGCCTGTGAGTCTAACATCACATATTATGAAAGTGTATGAAAGGGTAATGAAGAAAAATATTATGAAACATTTAATAAAAAATAATTTGTTTAATAAAGGACAACATGGTTTCGTACCCGGAAAAAGTACACAAACCCAACTGTTAGTCCACCGTGAAAACATATTCAAAAATATGAAAAGCGGAAATGAAACAGATGTGGTTTATTTAGACTTTGCAAAAGCTTTTGATAAAGTAGACCATAATATATTAGCGAAGAAAATTAGAAAACACAATATCGTGGATAAAGTAGGAAGATGGTTAAAAGAATTTTTACACAACAGAAAAACAGATAGTTATTGCAAACGACGAGAAATCGGATGAAGCCAAGGTAATATCCGGTGTGCCGCAAGGTACGGTGTTAGCTGCAATACTGTTTGTTATTATGATTGAAGACATAGACAATAATGTTAAGGATTCGGTAGTGAGTAGTTTCGCAGATGACACAAGAATAAGTAGAGAAATTACTTGTGATGAAGATTAGGAACCGCTCTACAAAGAGATCCTTAAACAAAATATATGATTGGGCAGAGGTAAATAGGATGGTATTTAACTCTGATAAATTTGAATCAATAAATTATGGAGACAGAGAAAGAAAGCTATATGCATATAAGGGACCTAATAATGGAAGACCCACACAAATAAGGAAGCAGTTAAAGACCTTGGTGTGATGATGAATAGGAACATGTTATGCAATGATCAAATAGCAACTCTGTTGGCAAAAATGTAAAGCAAAAATGGGAAATGTTGTTACGGCACTTCAAAACAAGAAAAGCTGAAAACACATGATTATGCTTTATAAAACATATGTTCGTAGTCCACTTGAATATTGCAATATGATATGGTACCCACACTATCAAAAGGATATTGCACAAATAGAGAGTGTACAAAGGTCCTTTACAGCTAGAATAGAAGAAGTTAAGGACCTAGACTACTGGGAAAGACTACAATCCTTAAAATTATATAGTCTAGAAAGGAGAAGAGAACGCTACATGATAATTCAGGCATGGAAACAGATAGAAGGAATAGCAGAAAATATCATGGAACTAAAAATATCAGAAAGAGCAAGCAGAGGTAGATTAATAGTGCCCAAAACTATACCAAAGGAAAAAATAAGGAAAAGCACACAGGACATTAATCCACTACGCACCAGCATCGATAATGCAGCGTCTATTCAATGCGTTGCCAGCTCATCTGAGGAATATATCAGGAGTGAGCGTAGATGTGTTTAAGAATAAGCTCGACAAATATCTAAACTGCATCCCAGACCATCCAAGATTGGAAGAATGCAAAATATACCGGAAGATGTACTAGCAACTCTCTGTAGACATTAGAGGTGCCTCACACTGAGGGACCTGGGGCAACCCGAACAAGATAAGGTATGTAAGGTCTGTAAGGTCTCCATGCGGGATTTTTTTTCATCTTATCTACTACAATAAATTTAGGGATTTTCCTTTATTTGCCTTTTTTGTCTAAAAGAAAAACAATACTAACTACGAGTGGGCCATTGGAACTGAGGAAAAAATGGCCTTTTTTTCTAAAGCTAAGATTTATTTTTATTGAATTTTACAAGATAAGTAAAAGATATATACAATTCCAAATGTGTTAGCCGAGACATCAAGAGAAATAATATGTATATTTATATATAATAATTAACTACTCAACCATAATAATTTTCATAAGCTATAGGTAAGTTTTAAGATTTTAAATTTATATCATATGAAAGAAAGAAAAGATAAAATGAATTTTAATCATATTAAGTTCTGTCCTATATAAAAGTGAAAATAAGATATAAAGGAGTTACAATTTTATTAGAGAATAACTTGGCTCGCAAATTGAAATGCAATATAGAAATAAAGTAGACAATGCTAACAACCCCATTTCTAGTTAAGGCCAAATGACACTAGAATCACTATGACTGACGTCAGAAATAGGTCCAGCTCTATTAATGACTCGACTCGACGCGACGTGACGTCACACGATGCATTCGGTGGAACGGTTTCTTTCAAAGGCACATAGAAAGCAGCGTTAAACTGGATTGGCGATTCACGGTGAGTCATGAATTACCGTGACTCGACGCGACGCGACGCGACGCATTTGGTGTGAACGCACCCTAACACAAGATCTAGTTTATCTAGATCTTGGGTATGACGGCTTTTACTTTTCGCTTACTCGGGGAGTAATCCTGCAAGCTACTCTTTGTTGTTGTTGTTTTTTTTTTTTTTTTTTTTTGGGGGGGGTTAGGAAAAAGTATATGGAAGAACCTAAAAAATTCTGAAAAAAAAGGTGTTTTGTATCAAGTTAAAGATACAGACATCTTAGGATTGGATATTTATGCTTTATTTATTTGAATGAAAATGTAAAAATATAATTAATGTGCACGTTAAACAGTAAAGACAAATTATTTCTTTTGAAATTAGCGTATTTATTTTAATTTTCGTCTGTGAAACAAGGTTCTATTTGACCATAGATTTTAGGACGTTTTAATTCGCGTTTTAAATTAGGAATGTAATGTTCACAACTTATGCGTGAGGGTAGAATCTTGCACACGTTAAGAGTAAGCTGGAGGTCGGATTACGTGTTTTTTTTTTTTTTTTACTATTTAGTGTTTATTTTTTTTATGTTTGATATTGTATTGCTTTTGAATAATTATCTTTGCAGCTAGTGTTCCAATTACACTCCCCCTTCTCATGTGTTACCTCATGTCGTAGTTTGTATAATAGGCGATTTATATAATAGAAAATTGAAGATCTTTTACTTCCGTTTTTAAAATAAAAAAACAAAAAAAAGGTTGTTTAAATATGTGAAAGTACGAGAGAGAGAGAGAGAGAGAGAGAGAGAAGAGAGAGAGAGAGAGAGAGAGAGAGAATTTAAATTATACTATATCTCTGTCTTATCACAACAGGAGCTTTCACAATAAAATAATCCATTCAATTTCTTTCTGATAAATCAATTTACTCCTTTCTAAATATAAATATAGTCAGAATTCCCAGTAAATTCACGGTTCATTTCTTAGCTGAGGTATTCAGCAGCAACAGCAGCAGCGATAAAGTTAGAAGTTTATGATTATAATCTTGTAAAGTCTACGATTACACTTTGGAAAAGTACTACATTCAGAGTTAGGGAAATACGATCGCGATGGGAAAGTGTATCGAACTCTCACAGAACTTATTAATCTTTAAGAAGTAGGAATTAAAAAATGTATTCAAACGCGATTTAGGGCAGTGGTTGTATATATATATATATATATATATATATATATATATATATATATATATATATATATGTGTGTGTGTGTGTGTGTGTGTGTGTGTGTGTGTGTCTGTATGTGTGTGTATCACTGTATCACGAAAATATTGAATGAACGATATTTATATATTTTATATATATAAAAATATATATAAATAATATATATGTATATATATATATATATATATATATATATATATATATATATATATATATATATGTATATATATATATATATATATATATATATATATATATATATATAAACATATATATTATATGTGTATATATATACATATGGTTGTGTGGTTTGTGTATGTACTTGTCTGTATTTATAAATCTAATTATGTATGTGTGGTTACGAAAGTCTATAGTATGGATATTTGTCACAAACAAGGCCGGATATAGAAATACAGCTTAAAATTCCGTAAACAAGTTCGTATGTTAAAAACAGAAAAAAATGAAAAATCTCGAAATGGAAAGTCATGCGTCCGAAGTAAAAAGAGAAATATTTGAAGGACGAGCGCCTGAGGAGAGACAAAGTCAATACACTGAGCGTGGGCTTCATTAGGGCCATCTTTAATGTAGCAGCTGCTGTATGAGTTCCATCGGAGAGTTGTTCCAACTGTGGTAGTAATCAGTTGCCTGTTAAATATCTTACTGTAATGGGTGTAATGTCTGTCCGTCCGTCTGTCATTCAATCACGGCCAAACGGCTGGTCCGATGGGCATGAAACTTGGCAGGGTTATCGTGGGGACTGCTAAGGTGGTTTAAAAGGGGGTTTCATCCTACCTCCGGCGCTTCCCCTCCGAAGCGGGTGGGGGTGAGAAGGGATTCCCTGAAACGGAGCTGGTTCTGTCCGTGAACGAGACTGGTTATGACTGTAGACTTAGTTACTTTACGAATTTTCACAAACAATTTCTGAATACATATTATGTTTGCTAGTTATTAGTATTTGGGGGAAACTCTCTATCACGAGAGTTTATTTATGTATAACAGGTCCACAATAATAATAAACAAAAAGATGTTAATACTTCGTGTATAATTTAAAAACACTTTACAAAGCTTTCGAACCCCTCACTGGGTACATCTTCAGTCCAAATGAATGATTAAACAAAACAAATGCTGAGGTGAACTTGAAATTATACACGAACTATTAACATTTTATTATTACTGTGGACCCCTTAGAACAGTATTATTATTATTATTTTTATTTATTTTTTTGCTGTTTTTTTGTCTATCACAGTCCTCCACTTCGACTGGGTGGTATGCATAGTGTGGAGTTCCTTACTATGTGCGCCGTTTCTAGGATCACACTCTTCTGCATGAGTCCTGGAGCTACTTCAGCCACTAGTTTTTCCAGATTCCTTTTCAGGGGTCTTGGGATCGTGCCTAGTGTTCCTATGATTATGGGTACAATTTCCACTGGCATTATCCCATCTCCTTATTTCTATTTTCAGGTCTATGCATTTTTTCCCTTTCTTTCCCTTCAACTCTGGTGTCCCATGGTATTGCGACATCAATGAGTGATACTTTCTTCTTGATTTTGTCAATGAAAGTCACGTCTTGGTCCATTTGCACGTATCACCCTATAATTTCTGATACCTTAATCCCAGAGGATCTTTGCCTGATCGTTTTCTATCACTCCTTCAGGTGCTCGTACCACTTATTACTACAAGGTAGCTGGTTTTTCATGCACAGACTCCAGTGGAGGGGTTTTTAGTATTATTATTATTTTATTATTATTTATTTATTTATTAATTTTTTTTATTTTTTTTTTTTTGTGGCTCTATCACAGTCCTTCAATTCGACTGGGTGGTATTTATAGTGTGGGGTTCCGGGGTTGCATCCTGCCTCCTTAGAGTTCATCACTTTTCTTACTATGTGCGCCGTTTCTAGGATCACACTCTTCTGCATGAGTCCTGGAGCTACTTCAGCCTCTAGTTTTTCTAGATTCCTTTTCAAGGGATCTTGGGATCGTGCCTAGTGTTCCAATGATTATGGGTACAATTTCCACTGGCATATCCCATATCCTTCTTATTTCTATTTTCAGATCTTGATACTTTGATCCCATTTTTTCCCTCTTTCTTTCTCTTCAAACTCTGGTGTCCCATGGTATTGCGACATCAATGAGTGATACTTTCTTCTTGACTTTGTCAATCAACGTCACGTCTGGTCTATTTGCACGTATCACCCAATCTGTTCTGATACCATAGTCCCAGAGGATCTTTGCCTGATCGTTTTCTCATTATTATTATTATTAAATGTAACGTTTTATTGCAGTATTTATGGTATACGGAAGAGAAGGTTAGACATCTTTTGTTTTATAAATGTAATTTTAGAATTATAATATCAAAGTGCTTAATGTGGATTTGAGGATACTACAATTTTTTATGTTGCTTTTATTATTATTAACTTTTTATTCCAGTATATATTTATGTTATACCTATGGCAAGGTTAGACATCTTTAGTTTTATAATATAGAATAATTATATCAATGATGACGTGACGATTATATTATTAATGAATTTATGTAATTGTATTCACGCAAAACACACACACCCCCGCGCACGCACACACATATATATATATATATATATATATATATATATATAGTATATATATATATATATATTTAAGTCATATCACATTACGTGATTCATATACATACATCGAGCTACAAATGTGCTTTAATATCTAATTCACTCTACCTCGGAATTAATATATTTTTCATATATGCTTAACCGAAAGGGTAGAGTGAATTAAATGTTAATGACGGACATTTGTAGCTCGATATATATATATATATATATATATATATATATATATATATATATATATAATATGAATATATATATAATATATTAACTGTGTGTGTGTTTGTGTTCGTGCGTGTCTGAGGTGTGTACGCGCTTTTATGTATATATTGATTTCTTATCTTTGATATATTTAAGAAGGATCATTATCTGTGTTATACGTTCAAAATTTATCACGTGCTTTAGTAGAACCCCCTTAGAGTGTCCCGCAAAATCAGATTTTTTAATGCCATTTTGCCTCGTCACTATCCATTGAGAAAAAAGAAGGGAAAAAAAATCCTTATGGAGAAATTCATGTGCAGATCTTCCATACTTTGGCTGTTTGTAATGACCCTGACCTTGTACCCACCCCCAGTCCTTTCCCCACCAATTACGGGTTTTTCGTAGATTCAAGATCTATGGGAAAACCAATCAAGGAATAAGAATATTGAGTTACTGTCTGATACGGGAATTTGTCAATTATAAGTTTCGAGATTTTGTTTAGTATTTAAAGATCAATATCACCCTTTTTTCTCTGCCAATACCATTTCAATTGCCAGAACTTTTTTTATTTACTTTTTATTTATTATATTTATTTTTTTTCGCTTCTAATGTTGGAATTTGCTTCCGTTATTTATTTATTTATTTATTTATTTATTCATATATTTATTTATTTATTTATTTATTTATTTATTTATTAGCTTTTAATTTTGAAATTTGCTTCCTATATAAGTTTATTTATTTATTCATTTATTCATTAGCTCTTAATGCTGGAATTTGCTTCCGTTATTTGTTTATTCATTTATTTATTTATTCATTTATTCATTTATTTATTACCTTTTAATGCTGGAATTTGCTTCCGTTATTTGTTTATTTATTTATCTATTAGCTTTTAATGTTGGAATTTGCATCCGTCATTTGTTTATGTATTTATTTATTTATTTATTTATTTATTTATTTATTTATTTATTTATTTATTTATTTATTTATTTATTAGCTTTTAATGCTGGAATTTGCTTCAATTACTTATTTATTAGTTATTAGCTTTTAACGTTGGAATTTGCTTCCTTTATTTGTTTATTTATATATTTATTTGCTCATTTATTTATTAGCTTTTAATGCTGGAATTTGCTTCAGTTACTTATTTATTAGTTTTTAGCTTTTAATGTTGGAATTTGCTTTCTTTATTTGTTTATTTATATATTTATTTACTCATTTATTTATTAGCTTTTAATGCTGGAATTTGCTTCCGATATTTATGTATTATTTATTTATTTATTTATTTATTTATAATTTTAGTGTTGCAATTTCCTTCCTTTATTTGTTTATTTACTTATTTATTTTATTTATTTTATTTATTCATTTATTTATTATCTTTTAATGTTAGAATTTGCTTCCCGTTATTTATTTATTTTGTTTATTAGCTTATAATGCTGGAATTTGCTTCTGTTATGTATTTATTTGTTTATTAGCTTTTAATGTTGGAATTTGCTTCCTTTTAACCATCTGCTTAGTCTCGCAATTTGGAGTGAGGCTGAAAAAGGGCGTCTTGCAGGAAACTCTTCTTCACAGCCAGGTAATAATGACCGCAACTTATCCACCAAGCGGAAACGAGAAAGTTTTCCTCCTCGTCCTGACCTGAGGTTAAATTCCCTGCCTTCTCTTTCCTTCCTTTCCTACAAAACTCATTCAGTTTTCTGTAATACATGGCAAAGGTCTAGATTTTATTTTATTTATTTTTTTTTTTTACCTCGGTGGGAGGTAGCGCCATCAGTGCGCCCTCATGATGTGCACTGCAGGCGTTACTTGAGGTTCTTTGCCGCGTCCCTTCGGCCCCTAGCTGCAACCCTCTCACTCCTTTTACTGTACCCCTTGTTAGACCTACCTCCTGGTAGACCTACTTTCCTGTGAGACTTATTCTCTTCTGCTAGACCTATCTCCTGGTAGAACCTAACTCCTGGTAGACCTACTTTCCTGTGAGACCTAATCTTCTGCTAGACCTATCTCCTGGTAGACCATAACTCCTGTTTAGACCTACCTCCTGTTAGACCTATCTCCCGTTAGACCTACCTCCTGTTAGACCTACCTCCTGTTATACCCTTCAGACCTTTTACCCGTCAATTTCCGTGTTAGCGCTGAATGACCTTATAGGTAACATCGCTCGGCGGCCTTGGCCGTAAACCCTGTATTATGTTTTATTCTAGGTGTTTTTATACTTATTTTTGGCCTACCCTCTATTTCAAGCTGAGTGGATCGGTGGTAGGTAACCATGGAACCTTATAACGATATTGCAAACTTTAAATGAATGGTAAACCACTCAGTCCACATTAACCAACTTTGTTTTGATTGATCATTTTCGATGGTCGTTACAGGAGTAAGGTTGGACGTATGTAGGTATTCATATATATATATATGATATATATAGTATATATATAGTATATATATATATATATGATACTAGATATATATATATATATATTTTTATGTATTTTTTTTTTTTTTTTTTTTTTTTTTTTTTTTTTTTTTTTTTTTTTTTTTTTTATTTCATTGTTAACCCTCTCCTCTTCCGGGCGTTCCTATGCGATTGTATAAAACTTTTCCTTTTTTTTCAAGCATTATGTGTTAGGACTTGATACTGGAAAGTGATGTGACTACGTTTTTTTCTCTGTAGTAAGTCCCTTCTTTTCGTTTTTTTTTGTAGTCTTATAGGCTTATGTTATTGCGCTTGATGTTTTATTTTTCTTGATGTTGTATTTATCTTTGTAGGCCATGTACTCGCAAGAACAAAGAGATTACTGCTCCACTTTGTTTATTCTTGTATTATGTCTCTTTGTGGACAGCTTGTATTAATAATATATTTTTTGTCATAAAATACTAACTAACTAACTATAAAGTGTTTTATATACATCAGTATTATCCAGAATGGCGAATTTGAGATTACATACTAGATAGTGGGGCTGTGGTTCATAAAACTTCCTTCAGTTTGAATACAATTAGACACCAAGTTTCGGCCTCGCAATCCGGAACTGTTCTCTCGTGTATCTCGATCAGTTCTACAGAGAAACCCTCCCCCCCCCCCCCCCCCCCCCCCCCCCCCCCCCCACTACACCCTCACCTGTCAACAATACTACCTTTGTTGCGATTTAGTTTACCAAACTTTCTCCCATCGGTTTCCACGATATGAGAACCGCCGACAATCCGTCTGTTTATCTCTAAATAGAGCATCGATGCGTAATATATCTTCCCGGAAGTTGCGCTCTTCAAGTCCGAGTTCGAGCTCTGTCTTACATTGATTAAAGAATGACGTTTTCGATATGATCAACGTCAGCCTATGCAGAAAAGTGGTCCGTCCAAGCAGATTAATATTTTTGTACGTTTATTGTCACAGCCTCAGAAACCCACTTGGTTCACCTGTGTGAAAAGACTTTCCTTATTTTCTGCAGTACACTTTTTCCACTGCAGCGTTCCCTGCAGTAATGACCCCAACAACTACGTGTAAATCAAACATATAATGAACTCATCATTGCTTGCAGGAAGTGAGACTGGAACGAAGATAAAACTTCCAAAAATGTCATCAGGAAATTTGAGTTTGAAATGGGAAATGGACAGCGTTTGAGTTCAGAAAGTCAAGAATAATAATAAAAATAATAATAATAATAATAATAATAATAATAATATAATAATAATAATAATAATAATAATAATAATAATAATAATAATAAATGTTCTTCTAAGAGGTCCGCAATAATAAAAAACATGTTGCAAGTTATTGTATAATTTAAAAACCCTTTACAAAGCTTTCGAACCCTTAACTGAATTCACCTTCAGTCCAAATTTGGACTGAAGATGAACCCAGGGAAGGGTTCGAAAGATTTGTAGAGGGTTTTTGAATTATACACGAACTCGCAACATTTTTTTTATTATTGTGGACCTCATAGAACAATATATATACTCTCGCGATAGAGTTTTTCCCAATGATAATAATGATAATAACATAATAATAATAATAAATAATAATAATATATACAAATAGACCTGACATGACTTTGATTGACAAAATCAAGAAAAAAGTATCGCTCATTGATGTCGCAATACCATAGGACACCAGACTTGAAGAGAAAGAAAGGGAAAAAATGGATAGGTATCAAGTATATGGGATATGCCAGTGGAAATTGTACCCATAATCATAGGAACACTAGACACGATCCCAAGATCCCTGAAAAGGAATCTGGAAAAACTAGAGGCTGAAGTAGCTCCAGGACTCATGGAGAAGAGTGTGATCCTAGAAACTGCGCACATAGTAAGAAAAGTGCTGAACTCCTAGTGATGCAGGATGCAACCAGGAACCCCACACTATAAATACCACCCAGTCGAATTGGAGGACTGTGATAGACCAAAAATTAATAAATAAATTAATAAGTTAAATGAAATAAAATACAATAAAAATAAATAAATAGAATAAAAAAAATATGGTATAATTCGCCAGCTTAGTATAACAATGGAATCATTACTCCAACTTGCACTGATGGCAACTCCGGACACGACATTCCTTGACTGCGCTTGCGCACATCGATGGATTATTTTGGCGAAGGACTAACGGAAGTGTCATCTGTCATGGCGCAGGACTATATTAGGAGTGAAAAATCGACAATACCACATTAAAAAATGGGTTAGACGTTATATTCGGAATTCACGGTCGAATACTTGTTTTAGGCTTCGTCAGTTGAAGCAATAATTAAAATAATTATAATCTTAGAATAGGTAGTTATCAGTTATCATGTGAAACTCCTTTTTTTTCAAGGGAAATATACAGATGAGCTACTTAAGCACGAAATACCACTTGCAAAATACGCTGAATGGTACTCGGCCATAAACTTGATTTAATATATTATTTAAACAAATTATTAGACGTCGGTAATCCAAATACATAGTTTCAATATCAAACCAGAGTTTGTGAGCAGCGTTGCAGGATAATTTACTAAATAATTTCGTAATTAATCTCCTTGTTCTGAGATTCGTGATAATTTTTGTGATCAAGGATTTATACTGGCAAAATTCTAAATAATGAATGTGCGATTCTTTTGTGTTACAGGGTTGATTGATTGATTCACGGTGACTAAATCTATCGTCGCAACGTCTAGGCTATTGGCGCCTTCTGTTACAAGACAGATTCAGAAACACTGCAGTGTATCAAGTTCCTTTGTCGCTATTACGAGTCTCAAGAGTATGGATCGTCACCTAGATGCAAAATAAAGGTATTTTGAAGAATTTTTTTGTTCAGTTTTTAATGTGTAGGTTGGAATTAGTTCCCTGTTTATCAAAACGTATATTGTTATATTTATAACAATGAGAGGATGCTATCAATGTCCCCACTCAATCCTCTCTCACTCTCTCTCTCTCCTCTCTCTCTCTCTCTCTCTCTCTCTCTCTCTCTCTCAATTTAGCCTCCAATCATATGATGTATGAATCAGTACCCCCTATTTATTAGAAGGTATTTTTTTTGTTTTCCTATTACTGATATTTATTAACAATTGAGAGGATACTATGAATGCCTATCTCTCCTCTCTCTCTCTCTCTCTCTCTCTCTCTCTCTCTCTCTCTCGTTGTAGAGGCCCACATTACATAAATGAAAATAATGAATCTCTCTCTCTCTCTCTCTCTCTCTCTCTCCCCCAATTTAGCCTAAAAGTCACCTAAAAGCTAGCAATCTCAATTCTTTATTGGGGAAAAAACCACCCATAGAGAGTATAATCATCCTTCGCAGGCACCATTAGATTTTAACCATTTTACCTCAAAACGACGGAGACGCTTATGACTTACTAATGAACCACGAGGTTATATACCTCGAGCCTTTTGAATGCGGCCTTTGATGCCTTAGGGAGCCTTTTAATCTTAAAAAAGAAAGGCGGGGGAGGGGATGAGATGGGAGGGATGAATGGTGGAAATTCTTCAGTTTTACCCATCGCCTCATAATTCCAGACTTAATTACAGCTCTTTCATATGGGGGATATCTGAGTGTGCTAGACCATATCGGGCCATTAATGGTGACAGCTTCAGAATTCTACCCTTCTACGTAATATTTATGTTGCTATGTAGATTAAGGGCTTTTTCAAATGGTTTACGTTAGTCCGTTTTTTATTTTACTTTTTTTTTTTTTTTTTTCAAATTTTTTTTTAAATAACCATTTTGCGGAGTATATCAACCGACAACAAATGATAAAGGTGTTGTCTAGCAATAGACAAATTGTAATGGCTGTGATAGTTAAGATGAAGTGAATCGGCTATGGGATATTGAAAGTCTGTTTTAATGGCCACTCGTGTTTAAAAAATAAGGCAATTAATCAGCTGTTTAAGAAAATACAGGTATTGTACGAAGTGCTTTACGGTACGACACAGAGAATAATGTAGCGTTTAAGCATTTGCGATTCGGTTGAATTGAATCGACAAGACACTGTTTTCTAAAGTACCGCCCAGATCTTATGAAAGTGCAATCGTACTTTGGTTTGGAGCTTCGAGTGTTTTACTCTACACACGAGCACACACCACACACACACACTCTCTCTCTCTCTCTCTCTCTCGTCTCTCTTTCTCTCTCTCTCTCTCTCTCTCTCTCTCTCATACACACACACACACTGTAAGATACGTCACTACATCCTTTTAAAATAGAGAATTTGAAAACATTTCTAATGACGTTAAGTGTGTGAGAGCGAAAACAATAAGTAGGCAATGATTAGTCGAGAGCCAAAGAAATAACCTTAACCTGTCTTAATCAGTAAAGAACACATTCAAAAACTGTAGCAACTGTAATAACTTGGCACTTGAGTTTTGTACATTATTAAGTTCAAGAAAAAATAATCCCACATGTTTGGCAGAACTTCTAAACTATTGTTCTCTCTCTCTCTCTCTCTCTCTCTCTCTCTCTCTCTCTCTCTCTCTGTTTTTTTTTTCTCCTAGTAAGACAACCAAGGTTAATCATTGCTGGATGGAAATATCACTGTAAATACACCGGAAAGGACTTGAGAAACTATCCCTTAATTATTTCCGTTTACCGTATTATTTTTTATTTTTAATGGGGCGCAAGTCAGGTCATTAAGCCTTCAAAGGTCATAGGGAACTTTTTTTTTTTTTTTACCTCATCTTATTTCTAATCTGTGACCAATTTCATTACTCTACTGGACGCTAATAAGCTTAAAAACGTTGATGTGGTTGATAATAATTATGTTCTCCACTATGACTATGGAGATCGAATAGAACAGCTGGTTAAGAACACCACTTGATGAGTTGTTCAAATAACACCAATTTGGAAATGGACGAAGGTACGAGTATCAGAACTGTGAAACGAGAACCCCAATTTGGAAGTGGACGAAGATACGAGTATCAGAACTGTGAAACGAGATCCCCAATTTGGAAATGGACGAAGGTACGAGTATCAGAACTGTGGAAAACGAGAGAGACGAGAGAAGAAACGACCATAACGCCAAACACCAAAAGTTCATTTCAGCCATCCGTAACCACGCCATCTGTCCCCGAACTCTAAATCTTTGAGCGATCCCAGCTGCTGGATAATTAGCACGTCTAATCGATAGAAGAAAAGGCAGCTCTCATTCCACTCGTCCTCTACTACATTTTACGACCGCACATTTTAAAGTCACATTTTCTCTCTCTCTCTCTCTCTCTCTCTCTCAAGAAAAAAAAAAAAAAAAAAAAAAAAAAAAAAAAAAAAAAAAAATAAAAAAAAAAAAAAAAAAAAAATAAAAAAAAAAAAAAAAAAAAAAAAAAAAAAATATTCCTCCCTTTTCGGCAGCGTTCGCTAATGACGGAGATTTCGAAGAATGGGAGGGCGACGGGGATGGTTGATCGGAAGGGGCGGGGTTGTGGAAGGAGGGGGTGTGGAAGTGGGTGTTATCGAAATGGGGGGTACGATAGTAACACGGTGGGCTATGGCAAAGCTGCTTCTTCTTCTTCTTCTTCTCCTTCTTCTTCTTCTTGTTTTAAAGTGGATGGGAGATTACCGCACCTGACTCCGGCTGATTTTCTGAATTTTCTGACACGTTGAGTCTGCAAATGAGAACAATTGGCTTCCTCTTCCCAAGGAGTATTATGACCGAGGGACTAATGAAGATGGGTTTGAGTAACAGGACTGCAATGAACTCGCTCCTGTTTACGTGACGAATTTTCATTAGGAGAATGAAAGGGCTTCTGGGAGGTTCATTGTGTGAAAAAGGGTAATAAGCAGGTATTTCATTATGGATTCTGGGAATATAGACGTTGTTGTTGTTTTCCGTCGTGTGCGTGAAAAATAATAAAAAATATTTTTCATATAGGTAACAAATTTTATTTATTTTTTAAAAACTTTTCTTCGTATATAATTTTGTAACATCCATATACAGCTAAAGCAAAAGTCAGGGTACACGCTTTTGTATAAGACATTTAATTGAATATTTTTTTTAAGAAAAGTGTCATTTTTCATATAGGTAAAAAATTTCATTTTTTGTTTTTACGTTTCTTTCTATGCAATTTTGTGAGTTCCACTTATAGTTAACGGTAAAGTCAGGGTACCAGCTTTTGTAAAAGGCAGTTAATTGATTTTTTTTTAAAGAAAATTGTTTTTTTTCATATAGGTAAAAAATTATATATATATTTTTTTCACTTTTCTTCGTAAGTAATTTTGTAAGATCCACTTATAGTTAGGTAACGCTAATGTCAGGTTACCAGCTTTTGTAAAAGACAGTTTATTGATTATTTTTGTTTTAGGAAAAATGTACGTACATCATTGTACAGTATAAAGAGAGAGGAATGAAACCCAGTGTGAGAGATAGCTAATTATTATAATTAATTACACAAGTTGTTTGATTTGATGGTCAGTAATGTCATCGAGCGACAGTGATGGTCTTGATAATTATTATTCAGACGTATTTTTGTTTAAAATGAGAGAGATGATTTTGCACATCCAAAGAAGAACAATAAAAATATATGTTTGTATATATACCGGCATCATTATATTATATATTTCAGATATAATATATATATATATAAATAAAATAAATATACCTCAAATAAATAAATAAATAAAATATAGAGATTATATAATAGATATATATTAATATATATATATGATATATACTATAAAATAAAATCCACACATACAAACACACACACACACACTCACACACACAACACACACACACACACACACACACACACATATATATATATATATATATATATATATATATATATATATAATAATATATATATTTATATATCTGTGTGTATGTGTGTGCAAATATCTATCATCTATCTAATATATCCATCTTTCCATATATATAATATATATATATATATATATATATATATATATATATATATGTATATATATATATATATATATATATATATATATATATATATATATATTTATATATATATGTATATATATACACGGCTAATACTGTGTTTTAATGTACTACATAATTTCACTTAGATGTCAGAGTATCCTATGTTCTATAGCTACGTCATTGGGTTTTGCTTCGAAAGAATAATATTTTTGAGACGGTAATTCAAGGGTAAACTTTATTGTTAATAAGTCGCTTCTTCTGCGTTAAAGTGTGGTGGGTTATTATGATATTGACTGAGAATAAAAAGCCTCCACGTTGCAAGTTAGAAGTGGAAGAGAGAGTTTTGAAAGGTGCAGTTAGAAAGTGGGAAGAGGAGAGTTTTGAAAGGTCTAATAAAGAAGTAAACGATGTCAGCATCTTCAGTCAGCATCTTTCGCGCGAATAGAGCCAGGCTTCCTAATTCAGGTTGTGATAATGACGTCATTAAGTTTGTGTTTTTCTTTTAGCTTCCGTGTAAAGATTGGTTATTATAGGGAAATACCTGTGGCTAGAATTTGCTAATTGAATACAGGTTTCGTAATTTTTTTTGGGGGGGTTTTTTTTTTTTACTCGATATGCATTCTTAGTTTTCTGTGAAAGAAAACTATTTGTCTGTCTGTCTGTACTTTTTTCTGTCCTCCCACAAATCTTAAAATCTACTGAGGTTAGAGGGCTGCAAATTGATGTGTTGATCTTCCGCCCTCCAGTCAAACCAAATTTCAGCCCTCTAGCCTATTTTTTTTTTTTTTTTTTACGGTCAAAGTTAGCCATAATGGTCGTCTGGCAACGATATAAAACAGATCAACACCAGGTGGTGGTTAAAGTTTCATGGGCCGCTGCTCATACAAACCACCAAATAATAGATCCATTTACGTTGGCCTTCATTATACGCTGTAGCGGCTGTACAGAAAACTCGATTGCGCTGAAGAAATTTCGGCACATTTTTATTTGTTAAATTTGCAGAAGATATTTCATGATTATAGTAGCATTCTGAAAATGTCCAGATATGTGATAGCTCTCTCTCTCTCTCTCTCTCTCTCTTCTCTCTCTCTCTCTCTCTCTCGGATAAGTACTTGTAAACTGAATTCCGAGTAGATTTTGCTATCTTAAAATTGAATATACTTCTGATTCAGTGATATATGCTTAACCATAGTTCATATCTTCAAGAGTGAAATAATATGGAAGAAATAAAATCTTCCATTACTTTGGTTATGACACTGGTTGTGAGAATGGTAAAAGGAACCGAGTATAGGTGTGGTTGTGAGGTGTTATGAGTTTGAGATGAGTTATGAATGAAGGTTGTTACTTGTTAAACGAATAATTTTTTGGTTACTGCGTTAAGTGTTGCCATGGATTAGATTTCATTTTCTCTATGATAGAGATTAGGAGAAGGACCATGTTTATTGAATAATGTGGATCAAGTGGTTTCTTATATTTGATCGAATTATTGAAGAAACATGGTCCGAGTTCTAATCATTATCATGAAAAGGAAGACTTTCCAAAAGAAAACGTTGTTTATTTTCCTTTAGTTTAAAGAAATTATAGTCTCTCTCTCACACACACAAACATCATACACACACACACACACACACATATATAATATGTATATATATATATATGTATATGTATATAATTTCACCCTTCCTTCCATCGTAAAATCGATAATCGTTTGAAGTTCACAGCAGCTGAATTTGTATTTCAGATATGTGTTTAGAACCACCTACTATTTAGGCGAATGAAATAGCCTAGTTGATAATGATGGGACAGAGACAGAAGACGGAGGATAAAAAGGTCCTGCGTTGAATGATAAAAAGGCTTATAACTCATACATTCTTTATGTCCTGTATAACAAAAACTATGATCAAAGCCAGCAGGTATTATTTGATCTCCGACCATTATTTTTTGTTGTCCTTTTATAAGGAGGCTTTTATTTTTATATATACATTTCGTTGCGTCTGTGACAAAGGGCCTTACATGTTATTTGGGGGAAGAATATTTTCTTCTCTTTTCCAGACACTTAGAATTTTAGTCCTCTGGAAGCAGATCAGGTCTTTATTTTTTTATTTTTTTATTTTCTTTTTTTTAAATCAGGTAAAATTGATTTAAAGTTTTTTTCATACATTTCTAATATCTCAAATTAGTTAAAACCGATTAAACTTTTTTTCCACAGTACTTTTTTTTACTACAATTGCGTGTCGGGATTTGTTATAAGTTTCCAAATTTCCTATTGACAAGCGTTTTAATATATATATATATATATATTTATATATATATATATATATATAATATGTATATAGATATATATATATATATATATTATATATATATCCTATATAGTAATATATTATGTATATATATATATATATATATATATATATATATATATATATATATATATATATATACTAGATATTTATATATATATTGTATATATATATATATATATATAGATATATATATATATATATATATATATATATATATATATATATATATATATATATATATATATAGTATATATATATATACACATATAGATACCAATATATGATTAATATATATTTCTATATATATATATATATATATATATATATATATATATATTATATATATATATATACATACATAAGATAGATACCTATATATATTAATATATATTTCTATATATATATATATATATATATATATATATATATATATAATATATACCTATATATATATATTATATTTTTTTCGTACTGCGATGACAGTGTACAGTTGTACTACGTTTTATAAAGTTCAATTATTAGATGTAAAGTAAATTTTTATGTTGAAATGGCACGCGAATAAAAATCAAGCAACACTACTAAAAACTTACAAAAATATGGTTTTGCTGGGATAATATAATCAATCCAAACAGACAATTATTGGATGAGACATTTTAATATTTCCAGTAGATATATAAGAGAATCTGAGAATTTCTTGGATCATCTTCTGAGACAGTGTATTTCATATTTAATTAATACGTAAAATTTATTTTATTAATTATATTATAAAATCGAGCAGGCGATGTACGATAACATTTCCAGAAAAGAATCGAAATATTAATGGAGTGACAATTTGTTGATAAGAACAGTAAAAAAAATATATTTATATCATATTAGAACTTTCTTGGACTAAATCGGAATAAGTCTTAGTGCCATTGCTTCATTATATAAATCATGACGTCGGAGGTAGATAATATAATAATTCCAGTGATTATTAATGAAAAGCAAAATAAATATTCTGACGGGAAAGGGATTTATCCTCTTCAAAAATAAAATAAAACCCTAGTAAAAATAAAACCTTATCAACTGTAACTCAGTGGCTACCAAAATCGTCCCACCAGATTTAGGCAACACTATTAGCATGATATGGAAGGAGTAATTCCCTATAGCACCTCACTCTCTCTCTCTCTCTCTCTCTCTCTCTCTCTCTCTCTCTCTCTCTCTCTCTCTCTCTCTGCCCGCGAGTTTATTGATTGGATTTTATGTCCTTCGTAATGCTGCGTAAGACTATATTAGATGTGCCAGTAGGAGGTTCTATAAACTTATCCACGGGGCGCCATTGCGCTGAGATCAAAGGGGAGCTTTTTCTTTGAAGACTCTCTCTCTCTCTCTCTCTCTCTCTCTCTCTCTTCTCTCTCTCTCTCTTCAGTGAGTCAGGTAATCTCTTAGAACACATCCCATGGGGCATTCAATATCGATTGCTATTTGTCATGGACGAACTGAGGGGAAATAAAGATGGGACGAATTAAGGGGAAATAAAGATGGGACGAACTGAGGGGAAATAAAGATGGGAGAATTGAGGGGAAATAAAGATGGGACGAATTCGGGGGCGGTGGGTGGGCGGGGGGGGGGGGGGGGGGGGTGTAAGTAGAGGGGGGGTATTTCGTTAACCAGGCGAATCTTGTTGACCTCCTTTATAAGGGATGACGCCAAAAAGCTTTCGTAATCTTCGGCTCTGGGCGAGACTTATTTCTGGAAGAAAGTGAGCCAATGCTCTCACTCATATTTATATATATATATATATATATATATATATATATATATATATATATATATATATATATATATATATATATATATATATATATATATATTTAGGAATATGTATAATATATAATATATTACATACATATATATCATTCAGGCTACAAATGTCCTTTAATATCTAATTCGCTCTACCTCGGAACTGATATATTTTCATATATGTAAACCGAAAGGGAATTTTTTAGTTGATAATAATTACTTCCCTTCATGGGATCGAACCACCGTCCAGCGGGCAGGCACGAAATCAGGACGACGTTGACGGTGGTTTGATCCCATGAGGGGACAAAATTATTATCAACTAAAAAATTCCTTTTCGGTTTACTATATGAAAATATATCAATTCCTAGGTAGAGCGAATTAGATATTTAAGGACATTTGTAGCTCGAATGATTTATATGAATCATGATGATGTGATAATTATTCATACATACATACATATATATATATTATATATATATATATGTATATATATATATATACTATATATATATATTATATATATATGTATAGATATAGATATAGATATATAGATATATATATATATATATATATAGATTTATATATATATAGATATAGGATAATATATATATATATATATATATATATATATATTATATAGATATGATAGTATTACTCGGCTACGGCACAGTCAAGATTCCACACATCAGGGAAACCCGCTACGGCCCATTATATCCCAAATGACATCCCCCATGTATAAAGTGGCTAAGAAATTTGAACGAAATTATAACGCCGTACATTCCTCAACGTTCTCGCTAAAATCATCTACGGAATTCATCGACCTACTGCAAGACACCGCACCCGACGAAGACATAGCATCCCTGGACGTTGAAAGTTTATTTACTAACGTACCAGTGGGATGAAACACAAATCATCATGGACAAGATATACTGCTCTGAGAAACCACCATTACCGATCCCCGAAAAAATCTTAAAAGAGATGCTGGAAGCATGTACAAAGGAAGCCCCATTCCTCTCACATAGGGGCGAAATATATCGGCAAAAAGTCGGTGTGGCAATGTTTCCCCCCCTCGGGGTTCTTTTTCGCAAACGCATACATGGCACACACAGAAGAGGTCACATTTGAAGAACACACCCAAAACCCAGAATCTATGGGAGATATATTGATGATATCTTTATCACAACAAAGGGCGACAATGACATAGAAGAATTAGTAAATAACTCCAAGCAATTCTACATTAAATTTTACGGTAGAAAGAAGTGATGAGAAGATGCTCTCTTTCTTGGACGTACTTGTGACCCAAAAGAACAGCAAATACAATACCACCGTATACACTAAAAAGACAGACGCTGGGAGATGCTTAAATGCTAGAGGAGAATCCCCTGATGCATATAAACGATCTGTGGTAAATGCATACATAAAACGCGCCATAACACACTGTTCCACGTGGAAAGCGACTAACGAAGAAATCAAACAGAGTTCAACAGCTGCTCACAAATAACGGCTATCCAGATGACATGATCAGCAAGTTGTCAAAAAGAGATTAGAGGCTTTCCATAATCCGACCCCGAGGAACAACACACAAGACAAAGACACAGAAATAGTGATATACCATCAGATACCATACAACAACACACGAAGATGAAAGGAAAGCCACCCTTGGTATACTGCGAAGAGGGGAAACCACCCCCTAGCGCCATATAACAAAATAACAGCAAGGATTTACTACAAACCAAACCTACAGCCTTTTTTTTTTTTCATTGGTAATGAAAAATAGTACGGCAACATCGATGGAGAAAGAGGTTAAATCTGATATAGTATACAAGTTTGTCTGTGCTGACGAGCAATGTCAGTCCAAAAATGCTATAGGACGGACACAACCACTACACTCAAACGTCGCATGCAGGCCCACAGAAACCAAGGAGCTATTCATGCAGCACTTTGTGGATACCCACAATAAAAAAACCATCATTACAAGAACTTCTCACAAAACACCAAAATAATACACAAGGAAGGCAACTACAATCGTTTATTGATATCAGAAGCAGCAGCATCGCAATGCAACGCCCCAACCTTAACATCCAACGTGAGGCAGACCGATCCTTGCCCTCATGTAGGAGGCAGTCCTTTAACCGCGTGGAACAAAACCACCACACGCGGACAGGAGCGCAACACTGACATTCAGTGAATTAAACATATATGTAATTAAAAATATATATTTATGTATAATGTGTATAATAATAAACTTACTTTCAAATTTTATATAATTTCTGTTGTTAACATTTATTTATTATTTGTCTTATTTTATGTTTCACTATAGTCTTTTTGTAAATACTTAAAACTAGATATCTGGCAATTGTACTACCTTTCCGTCCTCATGACGTCACAAAACGCATGTAGGCTCATATTTGTATAAGTACGCTTGATAACGTCAATACGTATAGGTTGACGAAACAGCTGTCGCGTGTAAAAATACTGGAGTAAATGAAGAACCCCATTATGTGTCCATTAGTAACCTGAACAATGAAGTAAAGAAAATAATCAGAAAATATGAAGCAATTTCAAAAAAGCTGATTAACAGTGAAAAGCCATTCTATTCAATGAATGTTGTATCCGTGAAAAATTGTGCCCTAAGAAGTAATATATGTATATATATATATAATATATATATATATATATATATATATATATATATATATAGAGATATATATATATATATATATATATATATATATATATATATATATATATATATATATTAGCAAAAAATCACAGTAGATGCACGTGACTTCATAAATAAGCGAATACCTGACTGTCATTTCCCGTGGTATTCGCTTATATTATATATATATATATATATATATATATATATATATATATATATATATATATATATATAGATATATATATATATCTATATATATATATATATATATATATATATATATATATATATATATATATATCTATATATATATATATATATAT
>NC_061110.1:98826018-98833518 GCF_015104395.2 Macrobrachium nipponense
TTACAAATAATGTAAGAATGGTTTTGTGAATTCTGCAATAACAGAATAGTCACTAGACTCTCTCAGGATTTTAATGGTAGCATTAGACTTCAGTATCTGACTTTAAGAGAACGCGCTGGAAAATAAAAAGGATAACATTAATGAAAAAGGATGTAGTCAACTTATTGATACAGAAGAAAGTATATATATATATATATATATATATATATATATATATATATATATATATATATATATATATATATAGATATATATGTGTGTGTGTGTGTGTGTGTGTGTGTGTTTGTGTATGTGTGTGTGTGTATTTGTATATCGAGCATAAAAAGCAAAAGGTTTCTTAGGAGGTTCTACCTGTTAGAGAATCATTTTTAGATTGTAAAATAAAATATCTTCGAGTAGTATATGTACTGGCGTTACACTCTGAACCCGTATATAATAGGACATATTATATGTATATATTATATTGCAGTATTATATGACATGATACTATGATACCTGACTATTACTGACTTTATGATTTATATCAAAGCTTGATGCAAATCCTTTTACGATACATGCCATTTATTTTCCCTTTATGTTTCATCCACCACCTTTTTTCCTTTTTCCTGTCTAATTTGAAAAAAACTGGCCTTATCTTATGGTCAAAAGGCATTCAATATCTATTGATATTTTGCAGTATATCATCCCAGGTACACTAATTAATTTACTTTCCCGTAATTCCTATTCACTTCCGTCACCTTTACATTTACCTTAATATATACTATATATATATATATATATTAGATTTATAGATATATTATATGATATTTATAGAATACCATATATATATATATAATGGAATATAACGTATATATATATATATTAGATTATATTAGATATATAAGATATAATATATAATTTATATATATAATAAATAACATATATATATATAATGTATAGCGATACTATTATATATATATATTAGTATATATATTATATATACTAAACAATATATTATATATATATATAAAAGTCATATCACATTTCCGTGATTCATATACATATATCGAGCTACAATGTCCTTTAATATCTAATTCGCTCTACCTCGGATTAATATATTTTCATATATGCTTAACCGAAGGGGAAATTTTTCTCGAGAAAAAATTCCCCTTCAGTAAGCATAGATGAAAAAATATTAATCCCGAGGGTAGAGCGAAGAGAATTAAAGGACATTGTAGCTCGATATATATATATATTATATATATATATATATATATATATATATATAGATATAATATTTATATATATACACACACATATATATATATATATATATATATATATATATATATATATATATATATATATATATATATATGTATGAATTTTTTATCACATCACTGTGATTCATATACCCGCATTAAGCTTTAAATGTCCTTTTTAATATCCATTCGCTCTACCTCGGAATTATATATATATGTGTTAACCGAGAGACGAAATTATTATTCAACTAATAATTTCCCCTTCGGTTAACATGTATGAAAATATATTAATTCCGAGGTAGAGCAAATTGGATATTAGAGGACATTAGTAGCTTAATACATAGTATATATATATATATATATATATATATATATATATATATATATATATATATATATATATATATATATATATATATATGTTACATACAAGAGAGATGTATTAATATGTTTTAAATACCGTTGTAATGTTTTGTGCTATGACTTTCTTAGAATGTTGAGTCATCATTTAACTTCCTTAGAGACAGTGGTCCGAGTGACAAGCCTTGGAGGTGCTAATGCATCCTTCCTTGGGTGGTGTGATATCAAAGTTGCTGTATGTGCAGATCTGTGCATGTCCTGTTGCTACGGGCAGGTCGCAGAGGTGACTTATGAATCTAGTTCTAGGCAGTTACCTGGGGTGTGGACATTGTGTGTGAGTTCGTACGTGCGTGCGAGCTTTCCCAATCATATGAGAATGTATGATTACCATGGGGATAGATCCTTACAGAGAGGCGGCAGAGCCAAGATGGCTTCTGCAAAGTATCTTTTAAGAATAGTGTTGTGAATACTGTGTTGAATGGGTAAGCATATTTATTTTATTTTGGCCAAAAGATGTGGCTGGATTGTATTTGAATATTTATTTCAAAGATGTTCTATTTCATATGTGATTTTAATCTTGTGCTTATCAAGGTGTTCTCCTGTCTTCTAACCGGTGGTTCTGGAGAAAGGGGGATTGACTTATTTGATATGGGAACTTAAAAAATGTGTCATGGTGTTACTATGGACGTTTGTGACTTTTCCAGTTTCATGACTAAAATGATGTTGGTTATTTTGGAGTAGAAATATTGGGAGTGGGGTTATTTGAGTTCAATATGCATTAATCTTTTAGTAAGAACCTGGGTTTATTTAGCTAATGCTTTGTTCTTAAATAAATGTTATTTTTTATAAGATCTCGTATCTGATTTAGTTGCCATAGGTAATGGGGGGGATGGGGGAGGTGTGATGTAGAGAGAGAGAGAGAGAGAGAGAGAGAGAGAGAGAGAGAGAGAGAGGTTACTTAGTTGGGCCTTGTGAGTGCGTGTTTGGTAAAGTGTCTTTCTTGTTCGAGTATCGGGTTGTTCTTACACATGCGAGTATGTGTGTATTAGTGTGTTTTTAAATGTGCTAGTTGGCGATCTAGTGTTCTCTCATTGATGACATGAGTGTTACATTATTTTTTGCCTTTGTGTATGAATCATTTTTGGAGTTAAAGAATCAGTTCAGATTACCATTTTTTTTCCCATAGGAGCAGTATGTGATGAGTTTTTTTTCTTGGCACATGTTTAGAGGCGACGCATTCGTCTTGTTTTAACACATATGTATACGTGTGAAGGTTTTCATGCATGCAACTCAGTTCTCGAGGTGCTTGGAGAGACGGCGCTCTATCATGCATGCATATGTACTCCGTGTATTTTTTTACTGAGCGACCAAGGGGTAGTGCCAATGGGAGGCTAGTGTCTTTCAGGGGGTTGTGCCAACGGGAGGGTGAACTTCCTTGTTTTTTCTTTGTCCCGGGGTAATAGGGGTAAGTTTGGCCTTGAAAAGAAGCCATTGAGGGATGATGTGACATGCCCATAGGGTTTCTTTTAGAACGATTTTTTCTTTCTTTTGCGTAATGAGAAAATGGAAATGAATGTGGTGCAAGTTTTCCTTACGCTTTGGAGAATGCTTTTACATCATGGTAGAGGATGTTATTATTACTGGGGATACAGAGATTATTTTAGAATGGGGATGTGTTTGGGATATGGAGACTATTTTAAAAGGGTGATGCTAATGGGGTTGTGCCTGGTGATGAATGGTGATGATACTGGGGAATGGCAATATTAAAGCCCTTACTGGAGATATTTTACGGAGATATTTACGGAGAATTATTTAGGTAGAATTATTTACGGGATATATTTATGGGAATTCTATTGGAGTCATGGTGATAATGATTTTGGTAAATGTGACAATGATTTATGGGTGGTGATAACAGTTTTGGTGAGTTTGGTGATAATGTTGAGATTGGTGAATGGTGAATTTGGTGAATTTTGGTGAATTTGGTGAATTTTGGTGAATTTGGTGAATTTTGGTGAATTTGGTGATACTGTGGATACTAGTGATACTGGTGATACTGATATTGGTGTTATTTCTGATACTAACATGGGTACTGGTTATGATACTAAGGGTAGTGATGTTTGTGAATATGGGAGGTACTAGCCACAAATTAATTTTCCTTTTTTTTTATGGATTAAGCAGATAATTGTTTGAAGTCTACATGAGTCACAGATGTTACAGGTGTCACAGGAACAGTCGACAGTGCCATTGATTTTTTTCTTTTCCTCTTTTTGGACATTAGCCATCACTGACGTAAGTTTTTTTTTTATTATGGGCAAATTTGAATTTATTTTTCTCTCCGAACAGTTTGTGTAGATTTTTAATATCTCAGTTCGGGACTTGGAATCATTATTCGAGAATGTGTTTATAATTTCAGCCGTCTGATGCTGCAGAGAGATTTAGGGGAGAATTTTTTGCATTTTTTGAATGTCTACATGATGGCACTACATTTCTCTTTCTCTGGATATTTGTGTTCCAGAAAGTGTTGGCCTCTTGCACAATACCTTTGTTGTGTTTGTAGCAACTTTGCCAGAGATAGAAACTTGATTAAGTTTCTGGTGGCCTGTGCCGTAGTGAATATGGGGAAATCTTTGTTTAGACACTTTGGATTTGTAGTTTTGTTGTGATGAGTTATGGCACACTGATGATTTTTTTTAGAATTTCCTGGGCAATTTTATTTGCCAAGTTTTTGCCCTTCTCAGCAGTTATGCTAAGCAGAGAGTTTATAGTTTTTGACTGTAACATTGAGCTCCTTAGAGAGGCTTTTTGAGGTTATTTTATTGGAGAATTGGAGATATAATATTCTGGCCATGTGATATTTTATTTTGAGGAGATAGTCCACAGTTTAGACCTATGATGGTAAGAGCTATGTTTAGTTCAATTATTTTTTCAGCCATTTTTGTTCAAATGGAAACCCATTTGAGAGGAGATATGTGGCAATATTTTGTGTGTGTCAGCTAGATGTTTTGAGTGCATTTTTCGGGGACAGAGTTTCTTTTTTGATTACCCTGCTTGGAGGTGTAATAATATTTTTTGGAGACTTGTTTTTTATTCCATATGTGGCTGTTGGTGAAATAGAGGGGAATATGGTGATGTGTGGTTATTGGCGAAATGGAGGGGAATATTTTTATCACCGGAGTGGTATTATTATTAATATGGTGATATTTGGTGGCACAAATCTTTGGGGGTGACTATTTTTTTTGGCGGTTATGATTTTTGGAACTGGATTTCTGTGGTTTTACGAGCTAAAAGAGGGGTATTGTGGTTCCTTTGGTGTTGTGACTAATGGAGGCGAGTGGCATTACTGTGTTGCAGTTTTATGAGTCTCTATGGAGATGTTGCATTTTTTATATTCACCAATGGTTATTTTTGGCGGCATATAACTGTTGAATTGTGGTTTACTGTGGTTTATATCCCGAATAGGTGATAATTTGTTTTATATACTTGGAGCAGTATCATTGGGGAGTTATGTCTTTAAGGACAATTTTTTTTAGCACCTTGGTGATATCTTTTTTATGAAATGTGCTTATATGGTGTCAGTATAGAATTTTTGGAGAATTTTTGGGTCTTTTTGGAGAATAATGGTGTAGAATTTTTGGGGCTTTCTGGAGAATAATGTTTTTGAAGTTGCAAGTCTGACTAGACAAATCTACTGCAGTTCGAGCACCTGACGTGTTCACAAGTGGATTTTTGCTGATAATGCCGTGATAAGTCCCGTTGCTGACTTTTTTCCTTCGGTGTTGATTACTCGGAGTTTTGCACTATTCTTAGAGATGTTGACTATGGCATTCCACGGAGATGTACTTTGTAAGGGGGTTGTTTCCGGTCGTTTCTGATCGATGAGATAGCAATTTCCGTAACGATACATATTGCATTTATGAGGAAAAAGTTGGATTATGCATATTATGTATATTATGTGCTTTGTGCGGAAAAAGTTCATTTATTATTGTTGCTATTATCTTTTTCTTTTTTCTTTTCCTACGAGATTTGTCGTAATTGGGGTTAAGCTTACATAGCATTTCATTTTGGACAGGAGATATGATTTGTTGGGGTATGTGAGTTAGATAAATGGGTGTTTAGCATTATATTTCATTAAGATTAATTATATAAGACAGTAAAAGGGTTTTGCTGTTAGACAGTTAAAGAGTTTTTACTGATTTTGTGGGTTATTGAAATATCAGAGCTTGAGAGAACATTTTTAGGAATAATTTGGGCTGGGTTTGTTACACTTTTTTTGGGGGGGCTCATTTTTTTTTTTATACTTGTGAGTAATTTGAGTTTAAATGTGATGACAGTAGTCCGTAGAGTTTCGGTAAGTTCTGGGTGGTGTGTGCTAATGTATATATATATATGGGGTTGGCAAGCTTTTTTTTTATATTATTGGAGAATTAGGTTGGAGAATTTAATATTTTCTTTACCGGGTTATGATAGTGATTTATGGTTTAGCGATCTTATGGAGTTCCTTCACGAGTTTTAGTTAGAAATTAGTTCAGTGGTTATTTAATGGGGTTAATTTGAAAACATTCAGTTAGTGTTTCTTGGAATTTTTGAGGTCATTAATTGACAGATTTATGTCTAGGGTTAATTCTTCTTTAATTGACCGATGACATGACTGACATACTGAAACACCATAAACATCGTTCCCCTACGCCCAGCAAGATGTCCATCAACTACTGTGGAGATGTATGTTGCCGATGTTCCCACATGCGAGAGTTTCTGCGAGTCTACGGGGTTCTACGGCGCTTTTGGACTACGGAAATCGCCAGTTGTCTTTCAAGGGGAGACGTTTCGCCTTTCTACAGCGTGTTTCACGTGTCTGTGGAGTTGCAGTTGCAGACCAATCACATACACAGGAGATTCAAAAGTTCAAGATGAGGAGAATTTTTTTTACACCCAATTGTTATTATAGCCCATATGCAGGCTGTTGGAAATAATGTGTGATAGACTTTTGTGCTGCCAAAGACGTGCAGTTATCATAGTGTTTTTTGAGCCGGCCATGGTTTTTTTTTTTTACATGTATAAGCTGTTTTATGTGAGTTATGGCTAGACAGGTGCTAGCAATTCTAGGTGGCCGAGCATCTGTTACATAAAAGAGAGATATATTAATATGTTTTAAATACCATTGTAATGTGATGTGCAATGACTTTCTTAGACTGTGGAGTCATCATTTAACTTGCCTAGAGACAGTGGTCCGGGTGACAAGCCTTGGAAGTGCTAACGCATCCTTCCTCGGGTGGTGTGGTATCAAAGTTGCTGTATGTGCAGATCTGTGCATGTCCTGTTGCTACAGGCAGGTCACAGAGGTGACTTATGAATCTAGTTCTAGGCAGTTACCTGGGGTGTGGGCATTGTGTGTGAGTTCGTATGTGCATACGAGCTTTTCCCATACATATGAGAATGTAGGATTACCATGGGGATAGATCCTTACAGAGAGGCGGCAGAGCCAAGATGGCTTCTGCAAAGCATCTTTTAAGAATAGTGTTGTGAATACTGTGTTGAATGGGTAAGCATATTTATTTTATTTTGGCAAAAAGATGTGGCTGGATTGTATTTGAATATTTATTTCAAAGATGTTCAATTTCATATGTTTCTCCTGTCTTCTAACAGGTGGTTCTGGAGAAAGGGGAATTGATCTGGAGATAGGGGGATTGACTTAATCAATATGGGAACTTGAATAATGTGTCATGGTGTTAGTATGGACTGTTGTGACTTATCCAGTTTCATGACTAAAATGATGTTGATTATTTTGGAGTAAAAATATGGAGTGGGGTTATCTGAGTTCAATCATACATTTAATCTTTTTGTTAAGAACCTGGGTTTATTTAGCTAATGCTTTGTTCTTAAATAAATGTTATTTTTTATA
>NC_061110.1:98838518-98843518 GCF_015104395.2 Macrobrachium nipponense
ATATGTACAATTATTTTCCTCCTTCCTAATACATCTGAAAGAAACTTTACTCATAACTCGACTTTTCAAAAACATTTTAGTGTTCTTTTAAAGAAAACTACTGAGATGGCTATTTATCTGTGCGTCTGCATTTTCCTGTCGGCCCTCAGATCTTAAAATCAACTGAGGCTAGAGGGGTGCAATTTTTGTATTTTGATCATCCAACCTCCCATCTTCTAACATACCAAATTGCAGCCCTCTATCCGCAGTAGTTTTTGTTTTATTTAAGGTTAAAGTTAGACATGGATCATGTGCCAACTACACTGGCCACCTCCTGGCCTTAGTTGAAAGTTTCATGGGCTGCGGGTGAGAGTTTCATACAGTTTTATACGCTCTACAGAAAACTCGATTGTGCCGAACAAACTGAGGCGCATTTTTTACCTGTTATTTATAGTAAAGCATTTCCTGAGACTTGATTTCATTGATTATTTCCTTGATTGACATCAGGTCAATGTGTTTATTTACGGTAGAAGGTTAGTGCCGTCAGTGCACCTCGCGTGATGCACTGTGGGCATCACTAGTGGATGCTTGAAGCGTCCCTTCCTATCCTATAGTAGATTCACATCAACCGTGCATTTGATGTTTAGGCCAGTCCCTTGCGACGCTCCTGATTGGCTGTTGATAAGCCAATCACAGGACTGGAAACTCTCAGTCTCTCTTGAGAGTTCACATAGGTAGGATCGATGTTCCACCTCTCCTGAGGGATACGTCTTTCAAAATTATCCCTCAGGAGAGGTGGAACATACGTCCTGCCTATGTGAACTCTCTCGAGAGACTGAGAGAGTCCAGCCCTGTCATTGGCTTATCACAGTCAATCAGGAGCGTCGTAAGGTACTGGCCTAGACATCAAATGCACGGTTGATGTGAATCTACTATAGCTTCACTCACTTTTTAGACTTACTGTACCTACATTCCCACTTCATTCCCACTTCAGTCTCCCTCTGACTCCTATTTCTGAGTGGAACTGTAGTATTTTCTCCCAGTTCGACGTTTAGTGCCTTTTACCTCATCTGCTTTATAACTTGGATCTATTTATTTTACTGTCTAACCTCACCAACTTCCTCTCTTCACTGTTTTAAGCGTCCAATGGCCGAAAATGTCCCAGTGCTGGGCTTAACAGGTTAAATTTCTTGAAATAAATAAACCACAGTGTTGATTGGTCTGTTATTCGGTTTGGTGCATTTTATAAACTCCTCTATTTGTTCCCCATGCCCTCTGTATCATGTCATTATTGGTATATTACTCGTTTGGTGCATTTCATAAATTCATTCGTTGGTCTATCATTCGTTTGGTGCATTATTCATGTATTGTTTTTATTATAAACTCCTCTATTTGTTTTCACTTGCCTTCTGCTTCATGTCATTATTGGTCTATTCATGCCTTGTGCATCATGTTATTATTGGTCTATTCATGCCTTGTGCATCATGTCATTATTGGTCTATTCATGCCTCCTGCATCATGTCATTATTGGTCTATTCATGCCTTGTGCACCATGTCATTATTGGTCTATTCATGCCTTGTGCATCATGTCATTATTGGTCTATTCATGCCTTGTGCATCATGTCATTATTGGTCTATTCATGCCTTGTGCATCATGTCATTATTGGTCTATTCATGCCTCCTGCATCATGTCATTGCTGGTCTATTCATGCCTCCTGCATCATGTCATTATTGGTCTATTCATACCCTCTGCGTCATGTCAATATTGGTCTCTTATTCGTTTGGTGAATTTGTATTTTGTAAACTCCTCTATTTGTTCTCCATGTCTTCTGCATCATGTCAATATAAACTCCCCTATTTGTTCTCCATGACTTCGGAATCATGTCACTTGCTTCGGCTTGCTCCAATACCACCCCTAAATAAAGGAAAGGTATCTGGAGCGTGGGCTGACGAACTAAACATCTCACATTATATGCGCCATAACCACCACACCTCCCAGACATAGTACAATTACTCGTAGCGTTTTTTTTTTTTTTTTTTTTTTTTTCCCCTGGAATTTTCTACTTTCCCCCAGAATCTAAGGAGACGAGGGAATTCCACGAGGATTTCCGGTCCCTACACCTGCTATACCTTCGGTTTAATGGAACGAGGGAGAAAGAAATATCCAAATGTGTCCCGATAGGCGGGGGAAAATGCCGCGGCGTCTTGGGGAGGCTGTCGGAGGAAAATATTGACATTCCCCTAAAATGGCGTCGAGAAGTAATGATATGCTTCTTTTGGGGCTATTGAACCCGGGAGCATTGTTAGGGCAGAGTTTTTTTCTTTTTCCGTTTTTTTTTTTTCTTTTTTTTTTCGGCAAAAGGAGTGCGGCGTGTAAGGACCTATAGCGAAGAGTCCGGAAGTGGATTTTTCAATTTTTTTTTTTTCTTTCGTTACGTGATACGAAGGCGGAAGTGACGCAGCGCTACGCCTATATTTTCGAATTATGCTGTTTAGTTAACTGAACGTTTGTTTATGTCGTTATAGAAATGCATAGAGATAAAGATATGCACACACACAAACATACATACATACATACATACTTACACACACACACACACACACACACACACACACACATATATATATATATATATATATATATATATATATATATATATATATATATATATATAATTTGGGTATGTGTATGTGTGTAGGTATGTATATGTGTGTTTGTATGTAGGTATGTGAGTATGTGCGCGCTTACGTTTTCACTCTTTTCCCTTTCTCACCTACTTTTATCAGACATAATCACTCACAAATTAATCTACAGGATTCTTCACTATACCCTAAACAGTAGAGTATTATTTCAGCCATTACGCAATACATTTGCAATCTGTCGTATGACAGAATTTTGCACCATCATTTAATGTCATTTCTCTATTTCTCACATCACTTCCTTCGCAAATAAAGAGCCATGGCAACATAACAAACCTTGCCTGAGCACGATTTGAATAATAAACCAATTACTCTTCTTTTTACACGTTAAATCACGTAAGTTCCATCGTTAAAACTTTATCGCTCTCGGCCGCCTAACCCTCTGTACAGTGCTTAGTCAGCGCCCTCCATGTTACCTTCCGTTATTGGAGTCATAATTTCTATTTAGGGACTTGTATGCCACATATTGATTTTCAAGATCGTCAAATAGCTTTTTGCTGAATAACAGTTCGACGATTAATGTAAATTATTGCTTGTCCAGAGACTTTGGATCATAATAAGGAAATTAGGAGTACTTTTGTTTCAAATCCCAGTGCATTTTTTTAATGGCATTTAAAGAAAGGGAGGAAAGATGTAGCTATTTCACATGCTTGTGAATGGGATAAAGTGAGAATTATCGAAGGGGAGCAGCGGATTCTGACTGTAATCATTAAATGAGTCGCGGGGCTTTGGAATGTCCTGCAGTTGTAAATGATCGGGCTGATTGGGTATGATAAACAAAAACTGGAATTTCATGCAATTGTAAATGATAGGGCTGATTGGGTATGATAAACAAAAACTGGAATGTCATGCAATTGTAAATGATAAGGCTGATTGGGTATGATAAACAAAAACTGGACTGTCATGCAATTGTAAGTAATAGGGCTGATTGGGTATGATAAACAAAAACTGGAAAGTCATGAAATTATAAATAACATTCTCATTTTGTATGCTAAACAAAAACTGGAATGTCATGCAATTGTAAATGATAGGCTGATTGGGTATGATAAAAAAACTGGAATGTCATGCAATTGTAAGTAATAGGCTGATTATTTATGATAAACAAAAACTGGAATGTCATGCAATTGTAAGTAATAGGCTGATTATTTATGATAAACAAAAACTGGACTGTCATGCAGTTGTAAATAATATGGCTGATTCGGTATCGTAAACAAAAACTACAGAAAGCTGTAAGACTTTTGAAGGGTTTGTAAAAGGAGAAAATTGAGAGTAAATGAGAACAATATTAAGGTTGTCAGGGTGTGTGAAAATCGGGAGGGTGGGACACCGCAGTTAGCATGGATGGTAAAAGAAAGTAACCGATTACTATGTACAGGTATCTGGGAAGTAAATACAGACTGGAACAGTAAGGTCGTTAATCTCAGAATAAATGAGTCAAGAAAGGTAGGATGGCAAATGCAAGAGACTTGGAAGAGAATTATGGTGTTTAGAAAAGCTAAGGTGAGAATGTATGAAGGAATTGAATTGTTTAGCCAACATCGTTTTTTGAAAGTGAAGTATAGATGCTGATTTTGCATAAAAAAAAAACTATTTCACACGCTGTGTGGAGCTTAGGAGGAAATGAAAAGGTGAAACATGATGGATGTAGAAGAAAAGATAAAGCAGTATTTCAGATAGTTTTTGGTTATACTGAAAGATTGTAGGGTGGTATTCAGGTACAATGGTTGTGTTCGGAAGTGTGTGGAAAAAAATGAAGTAGATAAAGTCCAAGTGACAGGCTTAGATAGAAAGGATCTGGACCAAATATGTAGGACAAAAAAGGTGAAAGGAATGTCCTTGATTTCGAAATTTTTTCATGGTTTTGAATTTTGAAGATTTTTTTTTTCTTATTTTACTCCATGTCCACAAAGAAGAACGAAACTTCCCAACGGCATCATAGGAAAAGATCAATATTTTCTCGTAACTCTGGACGACCTAAGAGCATATTGAGATACACTTGTTCTCTTCTTTTTTTTTCCTTTTGTCGTAAGAGGAAAAGATCAATACTTTCTTACAACATTGTATGAACTAAAAGTATATTGATGTACGCTAAAAATTACTTATTCCGTTTTATTTTATTTTTTTTTTATTTGTCTTCTGATGGACAAAAACGGTATTTTCTCCCAACATTCCACCAACTAAAAGTACATTGGGACACAATAAGGAGTTCCTTGTTCCCAATTTTTTTTTTATATATTATATTTCTTGACAGGAAAGGAACAACATTTGCTCACAACTTTCTACGAGCTAAAAGTATATTGACATAGATACATTTAGTAATT
>NC_061110.1:98848518-98856018 GCF_015104395.2 Macrobrachium nipponense
TCAATGGTATATAGGTGTGCAAAAGATGGTGGAAAGCGATGTTAATAAAAATGGAGCGTAGAGAGAGAGAGAGGGAGAGAGAGAGATCGTTTGGTGAAATAATTTCAATGGATTATATAGGTATGCAAAGTTGGTGGAAGCGATGATAATAAAAATGAAGTTTAGAGAGAGAGCGAGACAGTGAGACAGGAGATCGTATGATGGAATAATTTCAATGGATATATAGGTATGCCAAAGATGGTGGAAACCGATGTTAATAAAAAGGAAGTTTAGAGAGAAAAGAAAAGAAAAAACAGGAGATCGTATGGTAGAATAATTTTAGTGGATAGATAGCTATGCAAAAGATGGTGGAAAGAACTTTAAAGAGTGCGAGAAACAGGAGATCGTATGGTAGAATACTTTGTCAGTGATAAATTGGTATGCAATAGTGGTGGAAAGATGATGATAAAGAAAAAGAAATGTAGAGAGAGAGCGAGAGCAAAAGAGAAAGAGAACAGACGATCCTATGGCAGAATGAGCTCATTGGATATATGATTAACTTCGTCATAACCAGGATGGACTATAGAAAGGTCAGTGGACTGATGAATTTCAGGACGGGGAGCGACCAAAGGGTTTTAATCTTTAGAACAATCACAAAATCCAGGAATGAACAAGAACTCAGGATTTTAGAATCTATTTTGATTAGATTAGATCATACAGCCCAAATAATCTTAAAATTTGGTTGCGTATTCCTTGTCTTAAAATACATCAGTCTACTCGGATTAACTTTATATATATATATATGTATATATATATATATATATATATATATATATATATATATATATATATATATATATATATCACCTACCTTTAATTTAAAAAACTAATAACAGGGGGGGGGTAAAGGTCGAATCTAGTTTTCAGCGTATTTAATCTTAATAGGACATTGAATATTTATAACCAGTTTGAACAAAACAGGCAAAAGATCTTTTCCAAAGCTATAACCCATTTTCTCATTTCATCAATTCGAACGTTGTACCTTCATCTGTTTTTTTGTAGCTTCCGTCCTAATGGAGAATCTAAAATCACACGCTCGGTTTCTCAGTCACATTTGATAGGGAAATTACCACGTTTGTTTGAATTTCATTACGACACAACACAGACTGAGCGCGGAAAAAAAAGCTTCGATCCAATTACCGAACATCATCTGATGTCGTGATTTTTTCGACATCATCTTTTAATCAGTCGTCCCTCGGATGAGACCTTAGCCAAAATGAAAGGATGGAATCACGCCGCTTATGCATATGGACGGGTGTGAATGTTCACAACGCGAAGGTATAGAAGTCATCGGTGGAAAACCTGACTGGAAATGAGACAGATATGTACTCATGCAAATGCTCAAACACACACACACACACACTATGTGTATATATATATATATATATATATATATATATATATATATATATATATATATATATATATATATTATATAAAATAAAAGGAACCATAAAACCCAAAAACAAAAATATAGAGAGAAAATACTATATTTCAGAGACTGCTGCCTTTCTCTTCATCTACCTTCATCTATTGCCTCTATATTTGCCGTTTTTTATGGGCTCCTTTTATTAGATGGAATTCTGTTGTAACAGAACATTTTTACCAGTCACATACATATATATATATATATATATATATGATTATCTATATATATATATATACATACATATATATATATATATATATATATATATATATATATATATATATATATATTATATATAATATATATCGGGATATAAAAGATTAAGTTCCCTAAACTGCTCACACAAGTATTTCGGGATCATTTTATTAAATAATGATAGACAAATGAATTATACAAAGAAGTAAACCTGGATTTGGGTGTTGGGATACAAATATATATATATATATATATATATATATATATATATATATACTATAAATATATATATATATATATATATATATATATATATATATTATATATATGATATATATATATATAAAAAGATAACATCCACCGTCTCCCTGAGTGCAAGTGCAACCCAAGAACGAATAGTGTGTTGTGGTGCGCTTTTGTCCAATACCTACGGTTTGTTTATTTGATTTACGTCGACGAAATGGAACAGCCTTCGCGTCGTTGTTATGGATATTGATGGGCATAAGTTTAAAACAGTCTGCAGTGCTGCTTTAAAAGTGCTTCCACTTGTGTTTCAGCGTTCGTTTCTCTTCTTTACTCATATGTATATAGTATATATAAATGTATACTGTCAGGATGTTTTGCTTTTCGGTTTCCTAATAATCTATTGCTTGTGAAGTTCTCTGGTCTTCTTTGCTGTGATTTGCGTTTTTTTCGTTTTCTGACTTTTTTTTTTACATAATTTTATAGTATCTCTTATTGGATTATATATATATATATATATATATATATATATATATATATATATATATATATATATATATTTTACGTATTTAGCGGCCTTGAGAGAGGCTAGATACGTAAACGGAAATAATTGAGGGATTTCAAGAGGGAATTATTGCTTTAACTTACTGTAAACTGATAGTTATTGATAATTTTCTTTAGAAGGAAGGTCGCCAGAAAACTCAGCTCGTTACTTTACAGCTATTTATTTACAAGAAGGCCCGTGCTGGCCTGGAGAAAAGGTAAATGATGGCTCCAACTGGAGTAATTCAAGCTGGTTTTCGTAAACTTGGGTAATGCACACTTGTGGGCAGAGAGAGAGACGGCAACGTGACTCATGGAATCTGGATGCAATGTTCAGATGTGGGACCTTTGTAGAAAATGTGGCGCCCAGCTTTGTCCAGGTCTGGGGTTCGTGCGCAGTGCCAGTACGGCCGTGGATAGGCAAATAAATGGAAAGCAGATGGTCGGACGGGTCACGTCTTGAGACGACTGGGGAGAACGCAGGTCGTTTTGCTTGGGCGTTGGGATCAGCTTAACCCCCCACGAGCAAAGCAAATCCTGGCAAACAAAAACATAAAGCCAGCAGAGGGGTCACAGGAAAGAGAGCTTAAGATATAGGTCTAAGAGTACCAATCTGCCTACATCCTTCCCTTTTGAGATACGTCCCTAAAGCTGACAAAAGACTATATTCCCCCAACTGGGGAACTCTCTACCTCTGGCTGGCGGGTTTTGGTTCCCGTGTTTCCTAAAAATCCGCTGATATTCTAAAGAAATGGCTGCCGTTTTCCAAATCAAATTAATTTATTGATATCTGGGTAGACGAATGATCTATAAACTTCACAGCTCCCCCTGTTAAGAAGGCATTCACTCCCTTTCGGGCGTGAAGGTCTTGGCTTAAATAAATTGATCGTCTCGACTACCCAGTTCTCCTACTCCAACTTGAAGTTTTTTGAGCAGCGATACAGCTAACTACAGTGGCCTACCTAACTTATAGGTGGAGATGCTAAGTGTACTAACTTAATGTAGTAATGTAGTCTAGTCTAAGGAATAACTACGGGTTGTCTTGTGACGACAGTCTACTCTACCCCTAGATAAGGTTACTTGAAAATTATACTTGCTACTAACCTAATGCCCTGGTCCGTACTAAATCATTAGCCTAAACCTACTCTTTATAGTTTAAATGGAACGCAATCATTCCAGAGTGTGGTACGCACAGCAGTAGTTCAGCGACGGAATTGTTAAAATACAGGATGAGAGGTAATGAGTAATGATGCGTGGGGATGATGAGTGGTTAGTTGACCAGGAGGGAAATGCAATGAGGTAATTATATTTAAGTGAGGGTTAGTATCACCATGGCTAGGGGTTAGAGGGTTAGTTCTACTGGCAGAGATCAGGCTGGCTACCTTCTCTGGGTAGGTGCCAGGATCACTCTGCAATTGAATGTGACACTGTACCTCGGGCACAGGTGTAACAAGGAGAGCATGTGGCTCTTTGGTTAGTGTGTTAATGATTTGCTACGTCCTTCTTCTTCTTCTTATTCCTCCAGGACCTGGCTATACCAGTCCTAGGAGTAGACGGAGGCACCGACTCTGGGGAAAGGCCAGAAACGCCGGCAGGAGCAGAGGTAGTGGTAGCCTGAGGGATTTCAGGAGAACACCCTACTTCGGTATCTGCAGCAACCGTCGTAGAGGTGGAACCTACTGCAGGGGAGGCCCTCACTTCGGCTGCTGCGACAACCGTCGTAAGGGGAAAACTCCAGGCTGACTCCTGGTCAGGCAGTTCCTGGTTTTCCAGAGGAGGTATGAAGGTTAGGTCTGCCGGAGGTTCGTCCTCAGGCGACAGTGGTGAGGGTGAAGAAGAACTCATGGACTTGGATGGTGCCATGGGCTGTGGTAAGCTCCATGCCTGTTGGAAGATCTCCTGTAGGAGGATCCTTGGTTAGGTTAGGCGCCGGCACTAGCTCGGGGCCAGGCGCAGAAGTCAAGTTCTGTGGTGGCTCTACGTCCAGGCTGGACGGAGCTTGGCACTGCTCAGTGCTGTCAAGTGGCACTGGCAGAGAGTTGAGGTCGACTGGACCGGTGGCGGGTACCGGAGGTGCAATACCTCTCAGCGTGCCCTTGGTAATGGGAGACAGAGGCTCCTGTCTCTTGTTGAAGGCTAAGCCTTGTGGAAAATGGACATTGTCCGCTGCTGGTAGTCGGCTAGGGCACCCTAGGCCAATTTGTGGAGTGCCCTATATTACGTTGCAGGTTTTTGCAACGGAACTGTGAATGGTCAATCTCCCCTCCTTGGTAACGGGGGAGACTGTTGGTGGACGTACTTCCTGGAGGAAGTAGAATTTCGAAGACTCCTTGCTTTGGAGTGATTGGTCGTGGGGTTAGGACCCCTAGGCTTTTTGGAATGCGAGGGAGACTTCATGTCTTGCCCTAGGAGGAGGTCGTAACCTCCTGGAATGTAGCTTGCAACTGCAGGGTACCAAATTCTGGAGAAACGAGGTCTGGTGACTCAATTGTACGGTCGGAAGGATCAGTTTAATATGATTGATACTTTCAATGGTTATTAAGTGACGTCTATCGACGTTTGCCCCTCGGGGGATTGATCTTCCCAGTATCGGGAGATTTGAGCGCCAGAGTCGTCGTAGGCTCTGACATGGCTTGGCTGATAATGGCTTTGGAGGGGTGCGACGGTTATGGTAGGGCCCTTAGCTGGGGTCCTAGTGAAGAAGGATTAGTAACGGCCATTGCGATGGCAGGAATATTAAAATTTGCGCACCCTCCGTAGTTGGCAGACATGTGACCCTTGCGGCCACAGTCTCGGCAGAACTTGTTCCAGAATCTCTTCCGTGGCACTGGACGGTAAGGCCGAGATGGCCCCACAGGTTGCGAATCTGTGGAGTCACCAAGGCTGGCAGTGTGCTCTGGCACAGGTGAAGAGTCCTCTCTGGCAGTGATTTGAGGTAGGGAGGTTAAGGAATCCTCCGTTGAATCACCCTTGGAAACAAGTCCGGGTTAACTGGTGGGCTTACCTTCGTCCAAAAGTGGAGGAGGTCAGGCGGTAAGATGGTAAGAGGCTGATTGTGCGGAAGAAACGTCAGGCTCTGACACTGGGTCAGGGCCAGGTTCGCAAATAGAAAGGAGTCGGGGACATCGGAGGCCCTAGCCTCTGAATCTAAAACTGATGATTGATTATGAGGCATGCTGCAGGGATCCGGTGCATCTGGTAGTGGGAGCTGCGTCCAGGAAATTGGTCAACTACGCCCAGGCGGCACAATGTGGTTTCCTTGGTCACCTGGTCCAGAAAGGGCATTTTTACATTCAGAACGGAACCGAAGGAACAACAATAAAGAAAGGTTCACCGTCAATCCACTTCCAAACTGGGGGAATTTCTTCATTCATCTGGATTTTGGCACCCCTAGGCAATGCCTTTCTGGAAATAAGGGAGACCTGGGCTTCGGTGTCGGCCATGACTTGTACCCACTGATAGGCCGTAGGAGACTGTTCATCAGGCCAGGGCTACATGGTAGCCTTGGAGAAGTTCACCCTGGAAGCAATCTCCTCCCAAAGGTAGAGACCGACTTGGGCACTGGTCGGAATCCACAGCATGCCCACGCACACAAGTGGTGCAGAACCTCGCAACCACCTCTTACCGGGAGTCCAGCTCATGGTCTGGGGCTTAGAAACTAGCAGAGAGATTGCGTCATCTATGAGAGCTAGCTCGTACTTTCTCTCTCTTCTCTTTTTTTCCTTTCTCTCTGCTTCTCTGGCTTTCCTCTCTGCTTCTCTTTTTTCCTTTTCTTCAGGCGCGCAGCAGCTTGCGCGCCCTTTATCCACTGGTCAAGTGCTGGTCCAGTGTAACCAGCCTCCTTGCCCAGAGTTATGAGGGCTCCGAGCTTCTCTAGCTCTCTGGCAAAGAAGTCGCGGGAAGCAGGGGAAGACATCTCCCCTAGGCTGCAGTAGAGGCTCGGAGGAAAATGAAAATAATGGCCAGGAAAGGGTACTGAATGGAATGGGAGTGCCTACTGTGGAAAGTGGCACTCACTTGGAAATGTGTTCTGCGACGTGGTAATGAAAAGTCTGAAAAGACTGGGTGCTCGGTGGCACTTTGTGAATGGCACCTTCTGATGAGGTGAAAAAATCGAATGAAGTGTGCAGAGTACGTCACACTTACGGTGGGCGTTCCCAACTTGGGAGACGTTGGAATGGGCTACCTGTTAGTCCCAATCAGGGTTCACGGCACTTATTGAGGCGTTCCTTGAGGGAGCGATCCAAAATGGTGGATACTCTAATGAATGGGCGTTCCGTAGGACGGACACGCAGGTATAGGGCTACCTGTACGTCTGTACAGGTGCGATGGCACTTCAGGAGGGGTTCCTTTGATTGGTTCCGAAGGATCACTGATCCCTCGTAAATGGAAATTAAGGAATTGGGCGTTCCGTAAGGGAAGGAACAAGCAGGTTTGTCAGGCACTTAGGGCTGGTAATTGCGGACTTTGGAGGCGTTCCCTTGGAATGGTCCCGAATGGATCACTGATCCTCGTACATGGACATTAATGAATTGGGGCGTCCGTAAGGACGGAACACGCAGGTTTGTCACACTTAGGGCTGGTATTGCGGCACTTTGGGGGGAGCTTCCCTTGGAATGGTCCGAAAGATCACTGAAAATCCTCGTACATGGACACACTAAAGAATTGGGCGTTCCGTAAGGACGGACACGCAGGTTTACTTGGGCGTTCCGTAAGGACGGACACGCAGGTTTAATGGCTACCTGTACGGCCTGTACAGGTGCAATGGCACTTATGGAGGCATTCCTTGGAGCACTGGTATCGTGCTGGTGTGTCCCGGACACTACATGCAGTATACTTAAATATACTGAAGTGAAATGGTACTCTGTTCGTGGCAGAGGGTAATAGTGGAGGAGAGAAAGTAAAAGGTGGGAGTACTTCAGCAGCCAGTCGATGGACAGTGTCAAGAATTAGTGGCACTGTAAAATGGTAAGACCTGACGTGCACTGGTGGTGGCCAGTCCTAAACTGGTAACGACTTCCCTGTCTGGAAGTAATGAATTTGCGGTGGCA
>NC_061110.1:98861018-98862794 GCF_015104395.2 Macrobrachium nipponense
GCATAGTACAAAAGCTATTCCCACGCATTAAGTGTATGCTGTATTAATGCCCATAAATGTATGAGCATAATGGCGATGAATTTATGTCTGTAGTTTATTCTGATATAAATGTAGGTAATCTAAACCTGATTTGAAAAAGCGTAACATGAGAAAACACCAACGAGAACCTTTTACTCAGGCTCTTCATCAGAGAGCATTGCGTCTGTAAAGCTGGCATTGTGTTTTTTGTGGGGGGGCAAAAATACAGCTGCGATACTTAAATGGGGGAAGATGGCTAAATCTGGCACCCCCCCCCCCCCCCCCCCCCCCTTCCCCCTCGCCCTCCCCCGTAAATACCCCCCATAAAAAATCGCCCGCTGACCATAAAACATTTTGATGTGCCAATTATTGTACCAACGCAGTAGTTAAAGCTAATTACTTCAGAGCATAAAAATCATATAAAACGGATGAACTTGCAGCATTGTTTTTTTTTCTTCTTCTTCTTTTTTATCAGCTGAGCTTCGCGAGGAATTGGGAAATCACAGTGAAGAATATGAGACGATAAACGGTGGTAGAAGGAGATAAAAAAGGGTATTCAGCAACAAAGCTAAAGAGGTGGTTAGTAAGACCAGATCAGGATAAAAAAAAAATAAAATAAAAAATAAAAACAAAGACAGAAATGATGAGAGATGGAGAAGGAATATCAGAGGATAAACGGCGTTAGAAGGAGATAAAAATGGGTGTTCAGCTACAAGATGAAAGAGGTGGTTAGTAAGAACAGATCAGGATGGAAAATTAGAAAAGAGCGCAAATAAGAAAAAAAAGTGAGTAAGGAGGAGAAATGGAGAAGATATAAGACGATAAAACGGTGTTAGAAGGAGATAAAAAAAAAGGGAGGGGGGGGGGGGGTGGGGGGGGGGGGGGGGCGGGGTTTCAGCATCATAGCTAAAGAGGTGGTGAGTAAGACCAGATCGGGATGGAAAATTAGTAAAGAGAATAAATAAGAAAACAAGAGAGAAATGAGGAGAGATGGAGACGAATATAAGACGATAAACGATGTTAGATGGAGATAAAAAAAAAAGCTGGTTAGTAAGAGCAGCAATGTTTAGACGAGATAAAGATGGACAATAAATAAAAGCGACACTTTAGAGAAGAGAGATGGAGAAAAATATGAGACGGTAAACGGGGTTAGGAGATTAAAAAAAAAAGTGATAGACAGAAACAAGGCAAAAGAAGTAGTTAGTAAGACAAGCGAAGGTAAAACAATAGAAGCGCTTAGTAAATAAGAAAGAAAGCGATACGAGAGGAGAGGAAGGATAGAGAAAGGCTAGGAGAGGATTACAAGGAATTCTATAAAGGCGTTGGTGATGAAATAGAAAATGAAAAGACGGTGGATTGAGAGGAGATTGTAAGTGAGTTTGATTCTGGAAACAGATTCGCGAAATGGGAAATCTAATATCAAGGTAGGGAGGGGAAAACAAAGATGGTTTGGAAAACTGCAGAAGCTAATGAGAGAGAGAGAGAGAGAGAGAGAGAGAGAGAGAATAACTGAGGAAACAGTATTCATATACGTAAAGCAGGTAGAAAATGATGGGGAAATATGGAACGAAATATAAAGGTATATCAAAGTGAAGCTTTCAAATAAAAGGAAGAGAAATTAGAGAGAGAAATAGACAGAGAGAGAGAGAGAGAGAGAGAGAGCTGTAGAAAATAACAGTGAACCAATATCACATATTATTTTATTACAGAAAAAATGAAGCATAAATGAAATATAGACAAATAGAAGAAGGTCGATAT
>NC_061110.1:98863294-98868294 GCF_015104395.2 Macrobrachium nipponense
AACATTAAACATTCATTTCTCTGCCGAGGACGGGTAGAAACAACATATCTGGAACATCCATAATGATAAAATTTCTACTTTTGAATTAATGAAGTTTGGTATTTAATTATGCCCGAGAACACCAACTGAGAAATTACTTCATAAAATATTATGAATATTATCACTCGTAATCGCAATACCAGAAACAAAGACAGCAACAACACTGGCGGCGCCCCCCCCACAAAAAAACGGATATATCTGAAGTAACGTTCGTATGATAATGATGGTCATGAATAATAATAGCGAGTGCGATATCTCCCACCACAGTTTGCAGCTCGTCCACCGAGGCATCGTTTCCTTTTTTATTTCATTTTTTTTTTCCTTTTATTTTTACAATTTTTTTTTTATTCGTCAATATTTCCGCCTCCCCGGCAATCTCTTCTCAACGCTAAATTACGTAAGCGTTGCAGTCATTCTGGAAGGGACGTTGAAAATGCATGCCAACGCTGTCATGGCCATCGGACGTAAGAACTCGTAATTCCCGGTCAAAATCAAATTGCGAGAGGAATTTCCATATTATATTGGGCGGGAAGAGTGGTTGTCGGCCTAGAGGGAGAGAGCGTGCGTGTGTGTGTGTATGTCTGTTTATGCCTCTTTCTGTTGCCTGTACAGTAGCTTCAAAAGGTGTTGATATTCCTGTTCATCGCAGTTATTTAGAGATGAGGTTAGAATCCGGCCCCCCAACCCCAACCAACAAAAAATTCCCAAAGTAGATATGCCAGCCATTAATTGTTCCTCAATGAACTACCCCTCTGTTGAGTTTAAGTTGGAACTCTCTTACCTTAGGAACATATGATTTTATTTGGGTTTGCTTGTGTGCCTTATTTGCGTAAATGGGTAAGGAAAATATATTCGGACTTTTTGTAAAAAAAAAAAAAAAAAATCGAGTTTTGTAAAAGATAGGCCTACAACTTTTGAAGATAAGGCAACTTTTGGACTGGATTTCTCAGCTTTGGTGAAGCTTTTCAGTGCTGGAATTTTTCTTTGTTTTTTGTTTTAGTTTATGAATGTATTTACGCGACTCTACATTCTCTGCATTTGTTGCTTTGATTTCCTGCAAGTTAAAGCTACCTATGGAACATAGGATTAAGATTTAGTAAGGCCTTATTTAGTACGGATTCTGTCTGTTTATATCTATTCATGTGTAAGTGAAAACCGCTAGTAAAACCTTAAATCAGAAAACTATTTTGATTCTACATGTAAACTTCAAAATCTCTTGAGCTTCAGCTCACTTGCTAACGTAATTGAAGTAAAAAAAAAAAGATACAACTGTGTTACAACAACGCCTCCCTGATGATTATTACCAGTGAATGTTGTCATGTCGTAATTATTCCTTGTCTGCATCAAATTCTTCAATGCAAAACCAACAATGTTTTTGTAGAAAGAAATCGTTTTTCATATCTCTAAGTATTAGAGAAGTTTTGATCCTATAATGTGTATACTACTTTGTAAAACTGGCACCATATGGAATCTTCTTTCCAACCGTTATCACTACAGTATAGGGTCGGTTGCCTGGTGCGCCTTCTCCAGTGCCTTCTATCAAAGGCATCATCAGTTACTGGTGGCGGGCCTAGCCTTTTACTAAAAAGTACGACTGCAAGGCAGTAGTTTCCACAATTATTGGCGGTAGGCCTAGCCTTTCACTAAAAAGTATGACTGCAAGGCAGCAGTTTCCATAGTCATTGGCGGTGGGCCTAACCTTTTCCTAAAAAGTACGACTGCAAGGCAGCTGTTTCCACAATTATTGGCGGTGGGTCTAGCCTTTTACTAAAAAGTACGACTGTAAGGCAGCAGTTTCCAGTCACTGGCGGTGGGCCTAGCCTAGCCTTTTACTTAAAAGTAAAGCTGCAAGGCAGCAGTTTCCACAATTATGGGCGGTGGGCCTAGCCTTTTACTAAAACGTAAGACGGCAAGGGAGTAACCGTCTTTTTATTGTTTTGTTTGTATGGTGTTTTTGCGTTGCATGGAACCAGTGGTTATTCAACAACGGGACCAACGGCTTTACGTGACTTCCGAACCACGTCGAGGGTGAACTTCTATCACCAGAAATACACATCTCTCACTCCTCAATGGAATAGCCGAGAATCGAACCTGCGACCACCGAGGTGGGACGCAAACATTATACCAACTACGCCACTAAGGCGCTTAAAACGTCCTTATAGTCCCCTTTTACGGCACGCTAGACCTACAGAAATAGTATTCTTACTCCCTTACCACATGACCATGATATATACATACACTGATGAAACGAAAATAAAACTTTTCTTACAATTCAAAACTCGGGGAAGAGGTGAAAAAGGAAAGACATCGATTGTTTCTCTCTACACTCTCCACCAACACCAACCAAACCCCGCTCCCCACCCACGCCACTTAAACTCGGATCATGGGACAGTACGAATAGTTGGCTGTTGCCCAACAAATAGCCAATATAACTTGTCAACACCACGTCCTTCAAAGATGAGGAATAATAGGCATTCGAGGTGTACTTTACGTGGTAGTGGAGGGGGTCCATGCCAAGTCAATACTAACGGTATCTGGAAACAAAAGCTTCAGTAACTTCGGTGACAATAACGCCAGCTATTTCTAAAACCGTTGTGGAAGCTAATAATTCAGACTTATTCCTTGACAAGTAGAGTGCCAAATTCCCGACTCTGTGACCCATTTCCAAGTTGAATCCCCCTATGGCTCGACACATACACAACACAAAACACACACACACAAACATACACGTGCACATGCTCATGTGTGCGGACATACATTTACATGACAACTGACTGAGCTACGACACCACAACTAACCAAAGTAGTAAAATTATTTAGTCATAACATCTTGTGTCATACTCATACCCTCTGAAAGCGAGGGAAATAGAAACCTTATAATCATCGTGTATATCTGAAACCTAATAATTCTCGTGTATATCTAATAATATGAAACTTCAGTAGTAAACAATATAAAAACGAAAATACCTTGACGGAAGATAAAAGGGAGCCATCAGGTAAACCTTCGGGGGGTTGCTGACGCTATAAGGCCCCATTATAAAGTAAATGCTTGTTACTAATGCTACCTTAGAGTCTGAAGGGACTACCGGATTCGCTTCAACTTTTTAGCACTTGTAATAAAACTATTACTACAAAATTCGACCTCTAGCTAGTACTAAGCAATAATTTTCCCTATTGTAATAATAGATATATACTTATCCTACTGGCAGTAAAACTTTCATTGAATTTGGTTCGGTCTTATTGGAGAGCTAAGCATTTATTTTTGAAAAAGTAAGCTTTGAGAAAACGGCGAGAACAAAAAAATATTGCTTGTTTTGTAATAACGGTAGAACTCTGAAACCAGACAAATCGCTGCTGTACAATCATGCTTGCTGGCCGTATATATTACTATCATTATTATAAAAAATAATAATCAGGAAGTATATACAGGAAAAGAAATCACTGAAAGACAATCTAGCTTACGTACGTGACCTGGGATTTCTTTCATTGTTGACATCCCGGAGGTACCTGGCATCTCTCTCATGGAGACGCTTCGTTGGATCATGTCTCTCTTCACGTAACTGACTAGGGCACGCATTTTTTGTTACCCTTCCCTTACAAGGGTACTCTTCCTCTTTATCCCTGCCATTGGAACAACATCAATGACCGCAGGGTCACGAAATGCAAATGTAAACCAGATGAGAGAGTAGAGTACGTCGCTAGTATAGGAAACTCGCTCTCACATGACGAAAAGGCTTATGGGTAAAGACGCTCTGTTAGGAGTCGTTACCTACAATTATATAATTTTGCGTTTCTGAAAATGCACATTAAAAATATGTAAGGCAATTCAAAATATTATATGTAAACTATCTGGTATAATACTTCTGTGATACGACTATGATGAGTTCAAAATATTTAGATACATAGGTACATATTTACTCTGATTTGATATTTTTTTCAAGAGAACGAACTGATTATCATAGAAAATGTGTATTTTTAATAGGAGACAAAATTATATTTCTCACTTTCTGATGTTTATTAAAGAGAGCGAGCCAGTTCTGTCGTAGAAATATGTATTTTATCAAGAAACTGAAGTACATTTCTCACTACCACCTAGAAAATCATACATTTTGCGACAATTTGTCAGTCATTACGCTTCTTAGGCGGTAAATGCGGTGAACAAATGTGTAAAAAAAAACATTAAAAAAACACCAAGAACTATTTTAGCAATAGTATATCAAGACATGTTTATTTTTTATTTATAAACTAACTAGTCCAAATCCGTCAATAACTAAATATCGATAATTACTCGAGATTCGGCTGTCTGCGCTCCCCTTCCATCCAACTGCTGAAAGAACCCTTATGCAGATTACTAATACTGGTGATTAGGTAGGCTGATATCTTAGTTTAACCAGACCACTGAGCTGATTAACAGCTCTCCTGGGACTGGCCCGAAGGATTAGATATTTTTACGTGCCTAGGAACCAGCTGGTTACCTAGCAACGGGACCTACAGCTTGCTGTGGGATCCGAACGACATTATATCGAGAAATTAATTTCTAATCATCAAAAATAAATTCCTTTGATTCCACGTTGGCAGAGCGGAGAATCGAACTAGGGACTACCACATGCTGGTGTTGCGCCAGAATGACTGGCAATACCGAATTCCTTATCTTACCTGCTTTGATGAGACAGCGTGGTACGGGATATCATTCCGAAAGTTAGTGCTTACCCACAGATACACACAGAACCTCGACCAATAACTAACCAAGTCTTACGGGGGGGGGGGGTGGGGGGGGGGGGGGGGGGGGCAGCCTGGGTGAATGTAAGCACACTAGGTGGTTTCTAGACCGACCCACCAGGGATCAGCTCAAGAATTTATTGACAGCGACGTCTCGCTGTTATCCAGTGGGTGTACATAAGGTTTACGAACTGCGTGGCAAGTGGCAATCGAGCTGAACAAAGAGACGTTGAGCTATGGGGC
>NC_061110.1:98878294-98883294 GCF_015104395.2 Macrobrachium nipponense
TAATAATAATAATAAATTTGTTCTTAAATGTATTAAAATACCACCCCAAACAAAAAAAGTATTACACCTTAATAAACTAAGGATAATACAGCAATTGTTTAAAACAATAAGCAGAAAAAATGGTTAACTATGAGTTTTTTTTTTAAATTGCAATTAGTAGAAACTGTGCAATGCTAAAAAATCAAACCGTACAAAACCTTTTCCTAATAAGATGTGTAACGTATACGTCGACCAAACGTATAAAAGAATTGGAACACATTTTCTTAATTAAGTAGAATATTGGATAATTTTCGTCGATACAAAACAAGTGACCAGAACATAATTTGCATAGTCGCCCCCTAGCGACAGTCAGAGAAACGGAAATGATGACATTAGTGATTATAAACTGTCTTTTTTCCCCATTCCCAAGACATTCATATCCCTCATCCTTATTATTCCTCATCCTTGTCCTTCTCCCCAATGCTAAACTAATCGCAGATTAGAAACGAGAATTTATCAAGTATATATGACAGTCATCCATCCAGCTTCCCTCGTCTGCTTTCATATCTCTACTTTCTGTTTCTTTATCCCCAAAGCTGCATTGTTATGATGTCTGTAATTAAACGGCGGCAAGAGAATCCCTTTAACATATCCTCAGGTTAGTATCGTAATATTTTCGAGACATATGTCTCCTAAATAGTTCTTGCTGGCTCAGGAACCTTAATATTAATGTTATTACCCTAACGACAGTTGAATATCACTATATATATATATATATATATATATATATATATATATATATATATATATATATATATATATATATATATATATGGTAGAATCCTCACTGATAAAACAAAAAAACAAGATGGTACCATCAACCTTTCCAATGGAGCCTGGGACTCTGACCATATAGACAATATCTTCCTTAAGGCAACGATGAAAGAGATTAAGACCATAACAGAACCATCGCTGCTTATATAATTATATATATATTATATTATATATATATATATATATATATATAATAATATATATATATATAATATATATTAAACTACCTATTAACGTCTGAAATATATGCACCATTCATCCCTTATTGACACACTACTTAAAATCAAAGTTCTTTTCTTCATTCAATTTGAAGCATCTTCACAAGAATGTAATGTTTAATCCTCCTTGTTATTGTAAGGCTTAAATTTAAACTGCGTATTGTCGTTATTAATTTCACTTTAGCCACGTGACTTATTAATTTTCTCATTTAGAAAGTGTTATTTGCATTTCTTGTATTTCCTTCTTGTTTTAGTGTTTATTCTCCAACTAAACCAGTCATTCAAACTTTCCACTTCCATATATATTCATAAGTCGCTTTGTCAGTGTGTGCGCGAACGCGTGCGTGTGTATGTTTAAGGCCTTATCGAATAAGGAAACCTATATTTTAAATTTTGTACGGCTGTAAATTCAAATACACATGCATATACGCAAATTATCTATACTATGATATATATATATATATAATATAATATATATTATATATATATTAAATATATATATATATATATATATATATAGATATATATATATATATATATATATATAACATATATAAACATATTGGAGTAGGCAGACGCGTTCTGTCTTTTATCCATTTATTTAGCGCCGACGTTTGGTATCATCTTGATACATTTTCCAGGCTGGAACAATTACACATCAATTGCTTACAAGTAAAAAGATACACACAATGTTTACCAACACCATAATTAAAAAACCTTCTTTAATAAATTAAGAATAAAGACAAAATAAAAACAGAAAACGCAGAATAACAGTGAAAGGGCTAGGGGCGAATACAGGGAGAAAGAAAATTAATAAAAAAAAATAATAATAATAGGAAAAATATATACATAATAATAATAATAGCGTGAGGAGAAATGACACGTAAAATTGTTATGAAGTGGTGTGTAAACAAAGCAACAGGTAATTAGGCAATAAACAGTTGGGTGGAAGATGACTTGTGGTTAAAAGTAGGTACAGTTAGCTTAATCATTATTGATTCAAGGATGGTTAGTTCGTCTATATGTCGGGTTTTTCCTACAATATTAAAATGACTGGCATCTATGTGTGTTTTGCAACTTTTACTGTGATTTCTTTATTATGCTAGATTGTTCTGGATATATTATATATATATATATATATATATATATAGATAATATATATATATATAGATAGATATATATATATATATATATATAAATATATATATATATATATATATATATATATAGTATATATATATATATTAGAATATATAAATATATAATATATACATACATACTACGTACACTTTTGTCATAAGTACACATTCGTTGAAAAAGTACTCCCCATACTTATTTTCAATTACCTTACTAATAAAAACCACAATCTTCCGGAAACTGATATTTCTAGGACGAACTTAGTCTTAATAAGCACTTTTATTCCGTTTAAAAAAAGATTAGAAAAAGTGGGATCTATGAATAGCACATTTCTTCATGGTATATTCAAGAGAAAAAAAAAAAGACTGAGAAGTATGCATGGTCATTTTTGTAGATATTACATCCAAGCGCAACTTTAACGAATTCTGTTAAAGATTAGGCGGCCAGGGAAAGAAAAAAATAGAGCAAGTAGTTATGGGTGGGGGGGGGGGGCCGGGGGGGGGTGGGGGGGGGGGGGGGGGGGGGGGGGGATCTTAACCAAATACATGGATCTTCCATCTCATTTTCGCCCCCCCCCGGATTCCCTAAAACCCACTACATGAGTGACAGTTCCTTGATTTGGCTACTTTCCCAACTGGGATAGTCTCTCTCTCTCTCTTTTTTCCTTCTCCTCTCTCTTCCTCTCTCCTCTCTCTTTAGAATGAAATTTTTCCATTAGCTGTTGACAATAAATTATCTCCTCTCTCTCTCTCTCTCTCTCTACCTCTCCTCTCTCTTTATGAACTATTGTTTTATCTGTTGTTAATAATTAGGCCCCCCCCCCCCTCTCTCTCTCTCTCTCTCTCTCTCTATGTCTCTTCTCTCTCTCGTCTCTTCTTTCTTTCTTCTTCTCCCCCCCCCTCTCTCTTTGTTGCCTTTTTTTTTCTGCTCTCTCTATTTTAATCGAATGTTTTTTAAACTGCTGACAATCTCTCTCTCTCTCTCTCTCTCTCTCTCTTCTCTCTCTCTCTCTCTCTGTTAAGCCGATTTGGCTTAGCTCTTTATAGTCATAACCTTCCCCCCCTCCCACACCACCTCTCTCTCTCACTCTCGTTCTTTGAAACGAACATTTTTATACCTGTAATAATGCTCACACCCACCTTCTTTTTCTCCTTCTCCTTGCACTGAACGTTTTTTTTTTTTTTTTTTTTTTTTTTTTTTTTTTGGTCAAACCCATTAGTCTCATCTCGCTCCTCTTTGTAGCTGGATTTTTTTTGTCTGACACGTGTTTCAAGAGAAAATATTCTTTAAGAAAAACTTATATATATGATTTGAAATACGTATACGGAAGATTTGGAAGCATTAAAAGTTTTTTCCGATCTGTTTTTTTTTTCTTTTTTATTATTATCATCTCTGTAAGGAAGGAAGTTTTTTTCCAGATATCTTCGTTTAATCAGTTTCGAAAAAGTGAATGCTCCAATTCATGATGTATAATGTTTTTCATTATAAAATAAATGATACTAACTCTTTAATCAAAATGAAAACCAGCGTGAATAATTTACATATAAAAAACACTTTACCAGATTATAATATAATCTCAGATATATCACACGAAGTTTCCTATTTCTTATGGAGGAAATGTACAATATTTTTGAATATTTTTATTTGAAACGTCTTAGGAATCAAATCTGTCATAAGCCTAGTGTATAGAAATCTACAACTAATGCTAGTTAGAAGTAGCTTCCATGTCCTCAGTATCGTTCATCCTTTCCATGAACAAACTCCATTAAAAAAATCAGAAACTACCTTTTATTACAATGAATGTTTGTCTGTGAGAGAGAGAAAGAAAGAGAGAGAGATAAAATACATAATAAGAATTTGGGCAAAAGTTTAGCCTAATTAAACAGCACTACAGTACTGAACCACATTCCACATATCAGAAAAACTTAAAACTTCAATACCAGTTTTCAAAAACGCTAAAAACGACCATTTGAGAGCGAATGTAAGTGCACTGATGAATGTGAAATGAAAAGTTTTAAATTTCATTATGGAAATTTTATGTAAAATTTTTGAAAACGAGATGAATAATAAAAATTATAAGGTTAGTTAGAAGGGAGGTTTAGAGAAGGAGACGGTATACAAGCAGCTACATAGCATTCAAGAGCATTTGGCATCAGGCCAGTATTAGGGGGAACAGAATGGAACAAAGCGTGATCCTACCTCCAGCTTACCCAGGACACGTGCTAAACTCTATGGTCAAATAACGCGCTGTTTCATCAACGAAAATTAAAATAAATACGCTACATTTTATTAGAAATAATTTTATGTACTGTTTAACATGCACATTATTTATTTTTTTACATTTTCATTTTTATAATGAAAATGAAAGTCCAAACGTTGAATCTGTTGAGGGGAAATATTTGCGCAGAATATGTCGATCAAGAGGAAAAGAAACTTTGAGAAATGTTGGATTACTTGGAATTAATGGGAAAACTTAAGGTTGGTTAAAAATATGATTCCGCATTTTGAGAATGATTTAATCATGAGGATTTGAATTTGGGAAAAAGAGTGTATGATTTAACAACTTTCAGAGGGAGAGGATGAGGAAGAGCTAGAGAGTTCTGGATAGATGGGCTGGTAGAGACTTACTAAAGAAAAAAATGAAAGCTGTCAGATCCCTTGAAGCTAAGACTTCCTTTCTAATAAGTCTTCTACAGTTTCTATCCTGAGCTCCTACGTCTTCTCTTTCATCGTTCGGATACTTCTGAGATGTAAACTATCAACACAAAACTATCTTTTATCATTCTTTCCCCAATACCAAGCTATCTCAAAACACTTCCTGTCCACTCTTTC
>NC_061110.1:98885794-98900794 GCF_015104395.2 Macrobrachium nipponense
ATTCCGGAGTGAAAGACATTTAAATAATAGACATAGAGTACATAAAAAAAAAAACACGCGTGCACGAACATCTATAGATTATAAACTGAAATGGATATCTCAGGCATAACGAAAAAGAAAAGCTTTTTCTTATAGAAATAAGAATAGAATTGCCGTGAGCAAAAACATACTATTTAAGGCACAGCAGTGCCAAGCATGTGGCCCACTGCAATCGATTTCAGGCAGCAACGGAAAACATTTTTGGGCGGAATAGGAGTAGTTTTCCTTTCAGGGCATCGTCGCCTTTCAGCCAGATGGCGCCATAGCTACATTGGAAAAGGGTTAGGGAAGTATACTACGTAGAAAACGAAAGGAGTTGCAGAAAGGGTAAATTTTTAGGCGAATAAGGTAAATTCTCAGCGGACTTGTGGGAGGAAAGGGGAAACGGATTTGAGTTAGTAGGGTTTTGCTGTAATCTACAAATGATTAATCTAAAAATAAATATAAAAAAACATATTTCTGGGAGAATAAGCTAAATTTTCAATAGAGATTTGTGATATTAGAAACAGATTTGAAGTGGGTTTCATGTACTCTACAAAGCTAAATTTTAAATAGAGATTTGGTATATTGGAAACGAAATTGAGTAGGAGGGGCTTGCTGTGGTCTACAAATTATTTATCAAAAAAATATTAAATAAAAAGGTATTTTTGACAGAATAAGATCATTTTCAATAGGGATTTGGGATATTGGAAAGAGATTTGAAGTGGGTTTGATGTAGTCTACAAATGATTAATCTAAACAGAAAAATAAAATGGTTGTTTCTGGGAGAATCAGTTAAATTTTCAACACCACCGAAAATAGATCTATCTCTCGGTGGTCTCGGTATAATGCTGTATGAGCTGCAGTCCAAGAAACTCTCAGCCGGCCGTGGTAGCCTGTGCTGTTGCGTTGACAGAAGCACGATGATAGCTAACTTTAACCTAAAATAAGATAAAAACTACTGAGGTTAGAGAGCTGCAATTTGGTATGCTTGATGATTGAAGGCTGGATGATCAACGTACCAATTTGCAGCTCCTTAGCCGCAGTAGTCTTTAAGATCTGCGGGCGAACAGAAAAAACACGGACGGACAGACACAACCACGTCAATAATTATCTTTTCCAGAAAACTAAAACGAAGAGCGACGGAATAGGAGAGACTGCGACAAAAAAAAATAAATCATAAATAATCCTCGTCCCCCGTTTCCATCCCTGCAAAGGCGAAGCAAATCGGGGATTAGAAGGAAGAGACTCCATCAAGTCTAAGATGCGCGCGTGTATACAGGCGCTGTCCTTTGTTTGTCTTTATCTCTCGCGCTGTTTCTGCTGCGAAGTTCTGATGCCCGTAATTAAACAATGTCAAGAGCAACCCTTCATCCTCATCATCATCATCATCATCATCATCATCATCATCTTCCCCGAATTTAATAAAGAAAATATTTCTGGGGACAAATAGCACCGAAAGGGTCCCTCCAGCCTCGTCGTGAGCATTGGTATCTTATTACTGTAATGAAAGCATTTAAGTGCGCGGTATAACAAGGCGTTTTGCATAAATTAATCCTACGCATATGCATAAATATTATATGTATATATATATATATATATATATATATATATATATATATATATACATATATATATATATATATATATATGGATAATTTAATATATATATATATATTATAATAATATATTTAAATGTATATACATAGACAATATATATACATACATATATATAGATATATATATATATATATATATATATATATATATATATATATATATATATATATATATATATATATATATATATATAACGGCACATGAGTCCACCAAAACCTCATATTAATATATTATATTCATATATATATATATATATATATATATAATAATATATATATATATGTATATTTTAATATCTCTTATCAAATATATATATATATTGTACCTATATATAATATATAGATAGCTATCTACGTATTGTATCTATACATACATTAAATCATATATATATATATATATCTAATTCTAACCTATACTAATATATATCACATATATATATATATATAATATATATTATATATATTATATATATATATTATATATAGTTTATATATATATTATATAATTAATATATATATATATAACGGCACATGAGCACCAAACTCATATATATATATATATAATAGTATAATATATATATATATATATATATATATAATATATGTATATAATATATATATATATATATATATATATATATATATATACAATCTATATATATATATATATATATATAATATTATATATAATATGAATATATACATACATATATATATATATATATATATATATATATATATATATATATATATATACATATATATAATATAATATATATATATATATATATATATATATATATATATATATATATAATATATATATATATATATATAGTATATATAATATATATACCATATATATATATATATATATATATATATATATATATATATATACATATATATATATATATATATATATATATATATATATATATATATATAGTATATATATATATATATATATATATATATAATATATATATATATATATATATATATATATATATATGAGTTTGGTGCTCATGTGGCGTTATTAATTTTATCCACAAGTAACTGTTTGCATGGCCTGCATGGAGATCAAGGTTAAATTCAGTATCATCATACGCAGAGGTCAGGGGTCAAATAGGATTTCGTTATTTGGTCTTGAATTTTGAGGTTAAAGTGAAGGTTGAGGTCATAATTAAATTTCACGTGTTCAGATGTAAATTCAAACTTTGCCATATATTTTTAATTCAGAGGGATAGATAAATAACAGTTGGGATGATTAAGCTACACACGAATATGTCTCTAGAGAGAGAGAGAGAGAGAGAGAGAGAGAGAGAGAGAGAGAGAGAGAGAATTTGTCACAAAAAAAACACAAAAAAAGTATACTTCGCAATATTCCCGCTTTGATACCTCAATGAAATTCAATTCTGATCCTATTCTGAAAGAAACGTCACAACAATTCATTTCAAAACAGTTTTTATAAAATTTGTTCTTATATACATAATTTAAGGGATGTAAATAACTAAATTTACGCCTATGAAATTTGTTTCCATATCAAATTTAATCAACGTCTGTCTTATCTTGTGATATCTTTTAAAAAGATGCCTCGATCGAGCGTCGAATATCTATACTGAATTCTCTCGAGTTCTTTCACCAAATTTAATTTTCACAATAATTCAACAACGTATCGATTTCCAGGATCCAATAACTGCAATAAATACCACATTTTTCTTAACAACAAAATATCGATTTCCAGGATCCAATAGCTGCAATGAATTCCATATTTTCTTAACAAAATATCGGTTTCCAGGATCCAATAACTGCTATGAACACACATTTTTCCTAACAACAAAATATCGATTTCCAGGATCCAATAACTGCAATGAATACCACATTTTTCTTAACAGCAAAATTTCGACTTCCAAAATCCAGTGACTGCAGTGAATGAACATTTTTCTTAACCATGGTCTTATAATATTGCCAGATTCGAACTCCATACTTCGAAAGAGACAGAGCGAGAGAGAGAGAGAGAGAGAGAGAGAGAGAGAGAGAGTAGGGGGTGGGTGGGGTGGGGTGGGGAATATGTAACGAAAATAAGATGTTATTAGCAACAGACATAAGTGCATACTCAATGCACTATAACAAGTAGAATGACACTACACCTTTACCTTAGAATATACTATAACACTACGCTTCACAAATTACAATGCATATAAAAAGATATTAAGCCAAACTTTAAAAGGAAAGAGGATCCGTTTTAATAGCGAGCATTATTCAGAGAGCAGAACCATAAAAGTCATCATAACATTGTCAAGTTGCCTAATAAATTGCTGAGTCATCACATGAAAAAAGGGTTTTAGCATCATGCTTAAAAATCCGTGAAATTTTCAGCAAGTGTTGGCATACCACGAACAATCCTTGAAGGAATAATAATAATAATAAAATAAATAATAATAATAATAATAATAATAATAATGAATATAATATAGGATTGATTTTAATTGGTTGTATGTTGATGACGAAATCAGTCACAGAGCAGTGTGGGTGTTGGTTCGGGTAACCCCCACTAGGGTGGTAGGTATAATAATAATAATAATAATAATAATAATAATAATAATAATAATATCATAGGAGCACTAGGCACGATCCCAAGATCCCTGAAAAGGAATCTAGAAAAACTAGAGGCTGAAGTAGCTCCAGGACTCATGCAGAAGAGTGTGATCCTAGAAACGGCACACATAGTAAGAAAAGTGATGGACTCCTAAGGAGGCAGGATGCAACCCGGAACCCCAAACTATAAATGCCACCCAGTCGAATAGGAAGACTGAGATAAAAAAAAAAAAATATTAGTATTACTATTATTCAGTACATCCACTACCTCTAGAGAAACGGATGAGAGACTGCATTAGAGAAAACATAAGAGACAAAAGAATGGACGAATTGGTGGGTCACGAGACAGAAACACCTGGCAAAGGCTCATCAAAAGCGACCCCGACTAGGGATTGAACCTAGAAGAGCAAGAAAGATAAGAATAAAACGAAGATGAAGAATAAGAAGAGAAGTAAAACAACAAAGCCAATGATAATATTAAGATTCTTTATCGGAAAGAGGCTTTTCGTAACACCAACGAAAGGATGATTATAGTCAACAATAATCGAGAGCAGAATGAAATAAATAACGGGGGCGGGGGGCGGCGGGGGAGGGGGGTGAGCTTAACAGACCTGTCTTCATGATACGACAGCTGTGACCTTCTCATACATTTTAAAAGTAAATATTTTATTCTCTTCTTCGGTCTGTCAATAAACTCATCCTATATATTCAAAGCGGTTCAAACCGGTGATATTTTTCATGTTTTATTTCACGTGTAGCAACAGTATTTATTTACACCTGAAAGGTTTAGATATTCTTTTTATTATTGGTTCAGTTTCACAGGCATGAGGGCAGTCCTGAACGAAGGGAAACCTGAAAATAAATTTATTTATTTTTATTATCTATTATTTATTTATTTATTTATTTACTTATTTATTTATTTATTTATTTATTTATTTATTTACTATATTTATTTATTTATTTATTTATGTGACTAAAACATTCTACAGAGTTTTGATACAAGATTTATGTTTCATCTGCCATAAAAAACACAGACTTCTAAAATTCTTAACTCCATGCTTTCCTCTATTGCTACTGAACAAGCTCATAAGTGACACCCTTACAATCATCAAACAGACCTCAGTGATGGCCGTTTGTTTTCTGCCTTAATTTGTCATCCTGGTGGAGGGGATTATATCCGTTGCATAAGTGTACTACAACGACAAACATCTGCTCTCCTGACATAACTGATTTTGTTCTCAGCACCAGGCTGGGGCTACTACTGCAACCAGTGTGCAGTTTTCAAGTCAAAAGTTTAAAACGACTCGATTTACGAGAAGTTTTACCTTCACTGCGACCAGAATGTGGGATAGTTTGCTTAGTGCAGGAGTGGAATCATCTCGTCTCCGAATGTTCGAATGAGGAGCAAATTCATTCTTGCAGTCTGCTGACGTCTCCTGAATTCATCTAGACCGGATTTTATTTTCTATTCCCTCATATTTATTCATTTATCATCTTTCCCTGTGACTTGCCTCTCTCTGCAGGTTGAAGTCTCTTTGGTGCTCTTTTAGGTCTATATAGTCTATTGACTTTGTCCATATAGGTTTGCAGCTGAAGATTTGAAGAAGGAAATAAGAAATGAAGGGAGAAAAGAGGTAAGACGCTTAATAGGTGGACGAAGGAAGATAGTAGGCGCGGTTACATATTTATATATATATATATATATATATATATATAGATATATATATATATATATATATATTTAGATATATATATATATACATATATATATACTATATATATATATATATATATATATATTCCTATATCTATATATATATATATATAATAGATATATATATATAATATATATAATACTATCTATATCTATATATATACTATATATATACATATATATATATATAATATATATATATATATATATATATATAGTATATATATATGTAATATATATAGATATATATTAGATATATATATATATATATAATATATATATATATATATATATATATATATATATATATAATATATGTATATATATAGTAGATATATAGGAATATATAATATATATATATATATATATATATATATATATATATATATATATATATACTATATACTATATATATATATATATATATATATATATATACATACATACATATATAAAATGTGTGAGTATGAGTAGGTGCACGCGACCAGGATTCTTTCTCTTCATAGCCGAGAGACTTTTGTTGAATACGGTCATTCTTGCCAAGAAAGAAAGCTAAGAAATAAATCGGTATACGCCAGAGAGACTGCAGTCACTCTATACAAAAATTAATTTATAACGAAGCTTCGGATTCTCCATCGCATTCAAAGAATTACATCTAAACTAATCAAGGAAGCTTCAATGTAGGAAGAATAAAGCGCCCCCCCCCAAAAAAAAAAAAAAAGGAAAAGGAACTCAGAGTAACAATGGAAGTAGGTAAATTCTTCAAAAGGAATGTGAGGACTAAAAAAAAGTAGAGGAGGAATAGTAGAAGGTCTTGTGCCAAAACCAGCATGGCGGTATGTGGTTCGTTTTTGGGGGAGCAATGGAAGTTTCGAGTTCAATGGAAGTTGTTCTTCTGTTAAACTGTCTGTTGTTCTTCCACGAAATGTCGCTATAGGAGGGTTTGGGAGGAAAGCTAGGGGGAAAAAAACGGAGCAAAATAAACACTGGACGTGAAAAAATTTTCAGAACGGCTGGAGATTCCTGAGACACACGTAGAGGAAATATGAATGAACACCAAAAGCAAATGTCCGCATAAAGTGTCAGGGGGGCGGGGGCGGTTGAGAAAAGACGAAAGGGATTTGCTAGAATAAAAAGAGTAAATAATTCTTTTAAATCAAATGGAAAAGACTTGAGAAACTTAATTGAAATGAAAACATACGTAGTAAATTTAATAAAAAAAAAAGAAGTGGAAATTCGGTTTAGGATTTTTTTTAAGATTCAAATGTAAAAGACTTGAGAAATTTAATTTAAATGAAATAAAATACGTTCTAATTTAATTCAAATGAAAAAGAAAGGGAAATTCAGTTTATATCAAATGAAAAAGACGTAGACATTTTTGAAAAATCCCATGTAAAGGTTTAGGAAACTTAATTCAAATGAAAAAATAAGCAGTAAATTTAATTAAAATGAAAAAGAAGGGGAAATTCTGTTGAAATTAAGTTTAAAAGAAGTTGAAATGTCGTTTAAATCAAATGTGAAAGACGTAAGAAATTTAATTCAAATGAAACAAAAAATAACCGGCAAATTTAATTCAAATAAAAAAATGGGAAGTTGGGTTTAAATCATATTAAAAAGATGTAAAATTTTCTTTAAATCAAATGTAAAATACTAGGGAATTTAATCTACATGAAATAAAATACGTAATAAATTTAATTCAAATGAAAAAGTTGGGGAAATTCTATTTAAATCAAATGAAAAAGACAGATTTTTTAAAAATCACATAGAAAAGACGTAAGAAGCTTAATTCAAATGAAAAAAGCCGTAGGATATTTAATTCAAATAAAATTCAGTTAAAATATAATAAAAAATTTAGGTAAGTTTTGTAAATCAAGTTAAAATTTCACAGGAAATTTGTTTCATTCGACTGAAAAAGCTGGGAGCTTGTTTAAATCAGCAGTTTGAATCAAATAAAAGAAATTGGATTTTTTTTAGTTCAAAATAAAAAGACATAGGAATTCTGTTTAAATCAAATGAAAAATACAGGAAAAATTCTAAAAGGTAAAACTGGTAGATATATTAGAAAGCCCTAAACGACATACAAAACTGGTTGATATATAAGAAAGTCCTCTACGACATACAAAACTGGTTGATACTGGTTAATATATTAGAAAGTTCTATACGACATACAAAACTGGCTTATATATTAGAAAGCCTTCTACGGCATACAAAACTGGTCGATATATTAGAAAGCTCTCTGCTACATACAAAACTGGTTGATATATTAGAAAGCCTTGAACGACATACAAAACCGGCTGATATATTAGAAAACCTTGAACGACATACAAAACTGGTTGATATATTAGAAAGTTCTATACGACAAACAAAACTAGTTGATATATTAGAAAGTTCTGTACGACATACAAAACTGGTTGATATATTATAAAGTTCTATATGACATGCAAAACTGGTTGATATATTATAAAGTTCTATACTACATACAAAACTGGTTGATATATTAGAAAGCCTTGAACGACATACAAAACTGGTTGGCATATTAGAAAGTTCTATATGACATACAAAACTGGTTTGATATATATTAGACAAAGTTCTATACTCATCCATCAAAAACTGGGTTGGCAATATTAGAAAGTTCTATACTACATAAAAAACTGGTTGATATATTAGAAAGTTCTATTTGACGTACAAAACTGGTTGATATATTATAATGTTCTATACGACATACAAAACTGGTTGATATATTAGAAAGTTCTATACTACATACAAAACTGGTTGGCATATTAGAAAGTTCTATACAACATAAAAAGCTGGTTGATATATTAGAAAGTTCTATACGACGTACAAAACTGGTTTGATAATTACATAATGTTTATATACGACATACAAAAACTGGTTGAATTATTATAGAAAGTTTCTAGTACTACCATACAAAAACTGGTTGATATATTAGAAAGTACTATACGCATACAAAACTGGTCAATATATTAGAAAGCCCTCTGCTACATACAAAACTGGTTGATACTGGTTAATATATTAGAAAGTTCTATACAGCATACAAAACTGGTTTATATATTAGAAAGCCTTCTACGGCATACAAAACTGGTCGGTATATTAGAAAGCCCTAAACTACGTACAAAACTGGTTGATATATTAGAAAGCCTTGAACGACATACAAAACTGGTTGATATATTAGAAAGCCTTCTACGGCATACAAAACTGGTCGATATATTAGAAAGCCCTCTACTATGTACAAATCTGGTTGATATATTAGAAAGCCCTCTGCTACATACAAAACTGGTTGATATATTAGAAAACCTTAAACGACATACAAAACTGGTTGATATATTAGAAAATTCTCTACTACATACAAAACTGGTTGGCATATTAGAAAGTTCTATACGACATACAAAACTGGTTGGCATATTAGAAAGTTCTATACGACATACAAAACTGGTTGATATATTAGAAAGTTCTATATTACATACAAAACTGGTTGGCATATTAGAAAGTTCTATAAGACATAAAAAACTGGTTGACATATTAGAATGTTCTATACTACATACAAAACTGGTTGATATATTAGAAAGTTCTATACGACATATAAAACTGGTTGGCATATTAGAAAGTTCTATAAGACATAAAAAACTGGTTGACATATTAGAAAGTTCTATACTACATACAAAACTAGTTGGCATATTAGAAAGTTCTATACGACATATAAAACTGGTTGGCATATCAGAAAGTTCTATACGACATAAAAAACCGGTTGATATATTAGAAAGCCCTCTGCTACATACAAAACTGGTTGATATATTAGAAAGCCCTCTACGACGGTAGGTCATGAATGATTCCATCCTAATCTCTCTAATATCTCCATCTCTTCCTCCTTTGTCTCAATGTGCCGTTGCCAATCCATTCATTTCAGTAATTGGTCTCCAATTAACTGGAACTCGGGGACATCTATCTCAGAGTGGCTTCTTTCCATTAAGGAAAGAGAGAGAGAGAGAGAGAGAGAGAGAGAGAGAGAGAGAGAGGGTAAAATTATAAGTTATTCCCCATGCCTCGCCAACAGAGCGGATCAGGTTTATGGCCACAGAAGGAATATTTGTTTGGGATTTATACTCTTATGAATTTGAGTAAGTGTGAGTATATATTATGAAGGTGACTTTTAACTCCAGGAACACGCCTTTAGCTATGTTCACATTACTTAAATAATTAACCATGACATAAAATGAAAGGAATGTTCTTCCTTACATCAGCAAAATACTTAGTAATTTGATTGTTTGTTTTTACCAATAATTGTTTCAGAGAGAGAGAGGAAAAAATATAAAAGAACAAATGCAGAAAATAAATAACAGCTGTCATTATTGATTCTTGTTTAAATGTCATGCCGAGAATTGAGCGAAAAATGATTTAGTAAAATCGCAAAGCTTATATATTACTTGTAACAGAGGTTAAAGGAATTATTGTTTTCGAGACAGGAATGAAGAATAAATGCAGAAAATAAATAGCGTCTGTCATTACAGATTCTTGTTTTCTTGTCATAGCGAAAAAAATAGTAAAATTGCGGAGCTGATCGATAACTCGTAAAAGGAATTAAAGGAACGATTGATTCAGAGAGAGAGAGAGAGAGAGAGAGAGAGAGAGAGAGAGAGAGAGAGAGAGAGAGAGAGAAGATTCTCGTTTTCTTGTCATAGCAAGAATAAGAAAAAAAATATTTAGTAAAATTTGGAGGCTGATCTATTACTCGTAAAAGAAATCAAAGGAGCTATTGCTTCAGAGAGAGAGAGAGAGAGAGAGAGAGAGAGAGAGAGAGAGAGAGAGAGAGAGAGAGAGAGAGAGAGAGAAGATTCTCGTTTTCTTGTCATAGCGAGAATGAAAAAAAAAATATTTAGTAAAATTTGGAGGCTGATCTATTACTCGTAAAAGGAATCAAAGGAACTATGCTTCAGAGAGAGAGAGAGAGAGGACGGAAGAGAGAGTTGAGAGAGAGAGAGAGAGAGAGAGAGAGATAAAAGATTCTCGTTTTCTTGTCACAGCGAGAATGAAAAAAAAAAACATTTAGTAAAATTGCGAAGCTGATCTATTACTTGTAAAAGGAATCAAAGGAACGATTGCTTTAAAGAGAGAGAGAGAGAGAGAGAGAGAGAGAGAGAGAGAGAGAGGGAGATTCTTGTTTTCTCGTCATAGCGAGAATTGAACGAAAAATTATTCAGCAAAATGCGAAGCTGATCTATTATTTTCACCAGAAATTACAGGGGCGATTTTTCTCGAAAGAAAAAGAAATAAATTTTATAAAATGAGATAACAGCTTAGTATATATTACATCCACCCTCTCCAGAGTGCCACAAAGTATTTCCCCGCATCTCCGCCTTTCGTCTTCCCAGCAGCCTCAACAAATCAAAGACGAGACGCAAGATTTCATTAAGCTTACGGGGGGGGGGGGGGGGGGGGGGTGTCTTCTTTGGAAACTCCTTCACCTACTTCTGATGATACTGGCATCTCCACGATGGAGTTAATTAAAAAAAATTCTATGTAAGTTTTTTTTTTCTCTCCGCTAAGGATTTCGTAAAAGCTTAGTTAGTACAGGTTACACTATCCTTCGTCTCTAAGTCACTGAATTAATTCACATGGGATTTAGATATATAGTACTTTTTTTCTAATATCCTACGGAATGTATACGTGTTTGTGTATGGCTTGAATATTACAGAGGTAACTAATTAACTTTACATGGGTTTAAAGATTTTTATCCCCTACAGAATCTATACGTGTTTGTGTATGGCTTGAATATTACAGAAGTAACTGAATACCCTTACAAATATTTAAAGATATAACATTTTTGTTATCTCCTACAGAATCTATACATGTTTTGGTATGGCTTGAATATTACAGAGGTAACTGAATAACTTTTCACATGTTTAAAGATACAATACTTTTTTTGTATATCCTACAGAATGTATACATGTTTCGGTATGGCTTTAATATTACAGAGGTAACTGAATAACTTTACACCGGTTTAAAGATATAATACTTTTTTTAATCTCCTGAAGAATGTATACCTGATTGTGTATGGCTTGATATTGAAGAGTAACTGAATAACTTTTGACACGGGTTTAAAGATATATTTTTTTGCTCCTACAGAATGTACACATGTTTGTGTATGGCTTGGATATTGCGGAGTTAACTGAATACCTTTACACAGGTTTAAAGATATAAGACTTTTTTAATCTCCTGAAGAATGTAATACTTGATTGTGTATGGCTTTGATTTGAAGAGTAACTGAATAACTTTACCGGGTTTTAAAATCTAATATTTTCTTTTAATCTTCAGCAGAATTTTATACCTGTTTGTGTTATGGCTTGAATTATTATAGAAGAACCTGAATAACTTTACACAAGTTAAAGATATATTTTTTTTGCTCCTACAGAATCTAACAAAGTTTTTGTTAATGGGCTTGATATTCGGAGTTAACTGAATACCTTTACACGGGTTTAAAGATATAAGACTTTTTATTATATATCTCCTACAGAATGTACACATGTTTTTGTACGGCTTGAATACTACAGGTAAAATCATCCCGATACAAAGAAATGCCTGCAGGCATTATTTACGCAACGGTAATTGATTAATTAATGTTTTAATTTGTTTGTGTAATCATCACTTATCATTTAATTAATAATTAATTTCGGCGGCCGATCTGGAAATTTGAAAGATGCAAAATTTGCTGCAAAACTGTTCTACCTTTGTTATGTTTGGACGAAAAAACAATTATGGATGATTATTATCATAACAAAATGAGATGTCCCCTTAAATGCGAACTGAAAAAAAGCATTAACTGGAAAAAATAATTAAAGACGAAAAGAAACCCCACTAAATTCAAACTGGAAAAAAAAACATTAAATTAGAACCGGGAAAAAAAAAAATTGAAGCGAAAATTTCCATTGGAATTGGGACGGAAAAAAAACATGAAATGCGAACTGAAAAAAAACCCATGCATTCGAACTGGAAAATAAAATTAAACGCAAACTGGAAAAAAAAAAAACATTGCATGCGAAAAGTCCAAGGAATTCGAACTGGAAAAAAAAAACATTAAATTAGAACCGGAAAGAAGCATTCAGTGCAAACTGGAAAAAAACATTAAATGCGAAAAGTCCAAGGAATTCGAACTGGAAAAAAAACATCAAATGGGAACTGAAAAAAAAACCCATTGCATTCGAACTGGAAAATAAAATTAAACGCGAACTGAAAAAAAACAATAAATGCGAAAAGACCATTAAATTCGAACTGGAAAAAACCCATTGCATTCGAACTAGAAAAACAAATTAAATTCGAAAACTGGAAAGAACGCATTCAACGCGAAAACTGGAAAACAAAAATTAAATGCGGGAAAAGTTCAATGGGAAGTTCGAACTGCGGAAAAAAAACATCAAAATCCGAACTGGAAAAAAAAACAATTGCACTTCGAACTAGGAAACAAATTTAAATGCGTCCTGGAAAAAAAAACATGCAAACTGCAAAAAAAAAAAAAACATTAAATGCAAATTGAAAAAAAAACTTAAATGAGAACTGGAAAAAAAACATTAACTGGATACTGGAATAAAAAAAAAGCCGAAATCCCACAGGCGACCAATTCAGAAAACATCGGATCAATGTAATTACACATTCTCCCAAAAACCCTATAGGAGGAACCTCTGTCATCAAATATGGGTTTGCACATAAAGCTTCCGTTTCACTAGAACTTTCCTCATTACCATATAAATAGGGCTAGGCGATCCTAAACGTTGTAGGACGGCATCAGGACGCAGGAAATTCTCGCGAGTAACATTAAGGCTCTAACAAATGGGCCTCATTTCACAGAACAAATATAGGATTTTTTTTACATCATCTCAAATGCTTACATTCTGTCGTCTCAGATGCGTATATTTTTTTTTCATTCCTACAATTAGACTGTTTTATTTAACGTAATGAAACTACAGAATTATATTGCACTCTTTTAAACTGCTGATCAGCATCCGAAGAAATAAAACACATTTTAAAATATTTACAAAAATTCTATTTCTGTCGTAATAAATCAAGTTCGATGTCTAGTGATTAAGTAAATATAAAAATTCCACAAAACGTGCTGTTTTTTATAAAAAAAAAAATTTTTTTTTGGCGAAAATGTTGTAGACTCTGTCGCCTATTCATTATTTCAAGGATCAGGCTGTTTAAACACATTTATATACATATATATACACATTTATACACTCATTTATATATACACAGTTCATATATATATATATATATATATATATATATATATATATGTATATTATATATATAATATATATATATATATATGTATATATATATATAATATATATAGTATATATATATATATATATATACTATAAAATAAAAAAAAGTAAGCACGTGATTTTGTTTACCAGCAAAAGCCACAGGGAAAATTTTAAAAGGAAAAGACAGAGTGCCAAAGTACTTTCGTGTATGTTTAAACACCTCTTCGGTGGGGCACTCTGATCTTTGTTTTTTTTTAATTTTCCCTGTGGCTTTTGCTGATAATAGATAATATATATATTATTATAATTTTTTTATAGATATATATAATATATATATAAGAATATATATCTATATATATATGTGTGTTTGTGTGTGTGTGTGTGTGAGTGTGTGTGTGTGTGAGTGCGCGTTGTGTGTGTATCAGTAACATCCAACATTTAGCATTAATGATAAAGACAATAACATCAGCACATAAAACAAAAGCATCAGCAATAATTAAAAGCACAATAGCAAAAAAAAAAAAAAAAAAAAACAAAAAAAAAAGAAAAAAAAAAAAGAAAAAAAATTGTCCTGGCCGTATATTCCCGCCCCGTGACATTAAGTTCACAAATTGGTAACAATAATAACCTGAAGCGCACGAATCACATCAACTGCAACAAAACGACATAAAATTATTTCGTCACATTTTATGCGCCATTTTCCTGACACCTGTCAAAACGCATTCGGACTCCTCTTCCTCCGAGCGCTTGAATCATGCAAGCAGTGCAG
>NC_061110.1:98905794-98910794 GCF_015104395.2 Macrobrachium nipponense
AAAGGCCGTGCTGGGCTTGAGAAAAGGTAAATGATGGCTCCACTGGAGCTGTTATAGCTAGTTTTCATACACTTGGGGTAATGCACACTTCTTGCGGGCAGAGAGACGGCACGTGACTCAGGAATCTGGAAAAGAATCCAGATTAAACAGATAAAAGGAAAAATGATTTCTTGCTTTGATTAAGGCTGATTAATTCTCTAACATTGGGGAAGGTAAACTCGAATGGTTCACTGAGGTATGCACGAAAGCTTGGTCTTAACAAGTCACAAAGGGGAGCACGTGGCCGATGAGGACAAAGGGCTTTGATGTAGAAGGGGTAAAAATGAGAATTGAAAATGAATTTAGCAAGAGTCGTATTGTAGTAAAAGGTGTGTGGGTTGAAGTTTACACTTTCAGACGTACCTTTATGCAATATTCAGTGTATCCTTGTAGAAGAATGTGGCTGACCTCGGTTCAGGTCTGGGGTTCGTGTCCACCAGTACGCCGTGGGTAGGCCTAAGTTTGGGAGGCTGGTCGGCTGGACATCTGTCTGGACTACCGACTGCAGTTGACTGAGATCGATACCGGTTGTTTTTGAATCACGGGGCTTCCAAAGACCGCCCGAGCATCGCCTGAAAGGTGGTAACACAACGCCAGCAAACATGGGAAGGAAAATAGGTCTTATGATAGAAGTCCTAAAATCCATCTCAAAGCTAGCTACTTTCTTGGACTTGCCTCTCTTACCCTAAGCTTCCGTCAGACCGGAAATATCTTTCCCTACGACATACCCGCTCTCCCAACAACAGTCGCTTAGGAGAAGGCATGGCTGCTATTTTATAATTTAAATATCACTAAAACTCTGCTGGGAAGGCGAGGCATTCTATAGACGTAGCAGCTCCCCCTGTTTAAGAAGGCATTCACTCCCTTTCGCGCGTGAAGGTCTTGGCTTAAATAAGTTGATCGCCTCGACTACCCAGTTCTCCTACTCTAACTTGAAGATTTTTTGAGCAGCGATACGGCTGACTACAACTCCTACCTAACTTATAGGCAAAGATGCTAAGTGTACTAACTTAATGTAGTGATGTAATCTAGCCTAAGTAATAACCCTACGGGTTGTCTGTGACGACAGTCTACTCTACCCCTAGATAAGGTTACTTGAAGATTCTACTTTCTACTAACGTAATGCCTGGTACTAACTCATTAGCTAACCTACTCAATACAAGTTAAATGGAGACGCAATCATTCCAGAGTGTGGTACGCAAACAGCAGTCAGTTCAGCGACGGAATTGTTAAAATACATAATGAGAGGTAATGATGATGCGTGGGGATGATGAGTTGTTAGTTGACCAGGAGGGAAATGCAATGAGGTCAATTTATATTTAAATGAGGTTAGTATTACAATGGCTAGGGGTTAGAGGGTTAGTGCTACTGGCAGGGATCGGGCTGGCTACCTTCTCTGGGTAGGTGCCAGGATCACTCTGCAATTGAATGCGACACTGTACCTCGGGCACAGGTGTCAAGGAGAGCATGTGGCTCTTTTGTTAGTATGTTAATGACGTCCCTTCTTCTTCTTCTTCTTATTCCTCCAGGACCTGGCTATACCAGTCCTTGGAGTAGACGGAGGCACGACTCTGGGGAAAGGCCAGAAACGCCGGCAGGAGCAGAGGCAGTGTAGCCTGAGGGATTGCAGGAGAACACCCTACTTCGGTATCTGCAGCAACCGTCGTAGGGGTGGAACCTACTGCAGGGGAGGCCCCCCTCACTCGGCTGCTGCGACAGCCGTCGTAAGGGGAAAACTCCAGGCTGACTCCTGGTCGGGCAGTTCTGGTTTTCCAGAGGAGGTATGAAGGTTAGGTCTGCCGGCACTAGCTCGGGGCAGGCGCAGAAGTCAAGTCGGTGTGGCTCTACGCCCAGGCTGGACGGAGCTGGCACTGCTCAGTGCTGCCAAGTGGCACTTGCAGAGAGTGAGGTCGACTGACCTGTGGCGGGTACTGGAGGTGCAATACCTCTCAGCTTGCCCTTGGAAATGGGAGACCTCAGGTCATGCCCTAGGATAAGGTCGTAACCTCCTGGAAGGTAGCTTGCAACTGCAAGTGTGAATACCTTGGCAAGTGAGGTCGTACGACTCTCAATTGGACGGTGGAAGGATCATCTTACTATGATTGATGCCTTCAATCATGATCAGTTGCCGTCGTATCAATGGTAGCACCCTCGGGGGATTTGATCTTCCCGTATCAGGAGATTGAGCGCCGGAGTCATCAAAGGCTCTTGACATGGCTTGGTGGATAATGACCTTCTTGGTATGTGACGGTTATAGGGCCCTGAGCTCGGGGGTCATAGTAACGAAGGATTGGTAACTGCCATGGCGATGGCAGGAATATTGTCATTCGCGCACCCTACGTAGTTGGCAGGACATGTGACCCTTGCGGCCACAGTCTCGGCAGAACTGGTTCGAGAAACTTCTTCTGTGGCATTGGACGGTAAGGCCGAGATGGCCCCACAGGTTGCGAATCTGTGGAGTCACCAAGGCTCGGCAGTGTGCTCTGGCATAGGTGAAGAGCCTCTCTGGCCGGGATTTGGGATTTGATGGTGAGGTAGCTTGGCCCTGGGGGGTGGTGTGGGGAGGGACATCCCCAGGAGGTCCCGTCCCAATAGGAAACCTATCCATGCCGAATGTACGCACCACACCTAGGCGGGGTGAGGTTTGGTGCACCAAGGAGTGGTGACCTGCAGGACGACTGTGGGAACGTCTTGGACTGCCTTCGACCCAAGTCATGGCCACCTGATGTGCTCGTCAAACTGTGGCACTGGCTGGCACTTGGTCCCGGTCAATAAGACACAGATCGGAGCCGGGTATCTACCGTAACTGGCAGAGTCACAGGTAGGGTAGAGCCATCCAGGGTGCACTGTGACTGAAGAGGTCCACACCCGCTCAGGGTGAGACCTGGACTCGGGCATAATGGCCGAGGGGGTTGTGGCACTGATCAGGTGGACGTGCCGGGGTCGAAGGCACGTGCTTGGGGCACCCGGGATATCCGGGGGAGTAGTGCCCTGTAGCCCCACAGGCTCTGCAGGAGTCCCTCTGCTGGGCTGGTCTCCGGAAGGCATCTGATTGGTCTTGAGAGAGGAGGCTGAGGCACCGTTCGGTGGCCTAGGAGGGTTCTGAGGGGGTTTGTGGCTCTCAGCGCTCTTGAGCGGCACTCTGCTGCGAGGTGACCCACTTTCTTGCAAACGTTGCAAGTCCGTGGGTGTCCTGGGCGTCCTTTGGCCGAGTGGATCCAGAGAGATGACCGGGTGGCACTATGCTTCGGTGGGCGGTGCTGTGAGAGGGGTTGAAGGTCTCCAGTCGTCAGCCAGGCGACAAGCTTCTGCAAGTGTCTTGGGTTGCTTGTCGTTAAGGTGCACGACATGGCCTCGAGCCAGCGCTTTCCGGCTTGGATTTTGTAGGTAGGAGTAATCTCCCCAGGCCCAACCAACTTCCTTTGCCTGACCTCTGAAACGCTGCCTCCACCTCTCCGGGGTGATTTCATAGGCCTTTGTAATGACCCGGCGCAACTTCCACCAGGTCCCCTCGCTGACCCTGATCCAGTGAGCGGAGGGCAGTCTTAGCCTTGCCGTCCAGGTGCTTGGCAAGCAGGGCGGCCCTCTCTATCTCAGTGGTAGGGTAGTTTCCGAATAAGGCTTCCACTTCTTCCAGCCATGCCTCGGGCTCATCTCAGTCCACTTCGGGATGAGAGCGTTAATGCTGGCAATAGGGTGGACGACACTGTAGGCGTTGGGGCTGGGAGCTGGCTGCATGGCTAGGGCTTCGGTGTTCACCTGTCGTGCCTTCTCCACCTCGAGCTCCTTCTCTTGAGAGCTAGCTCATGCTTCCTCTCTTCTCTCTTGGCCTTCTCTCTGCTTCTTTTTCTTCCTCTCTGCTTCTCATTTTCCTTTTCCTCTCTTCGTCTCGGCGGCCCTCTCTTGAGGAGCAGATCATCCACCTGCCCCTTCACCCACTGGGTGAGGTCACGCCCAGTGTAACCGGCGTTCGTGCCCAGAGCCATGAGGGTCTGGAGCCTTTACCAGCTCCATGGATATATGTGGTTGGGCAGCAGAAGCCATTTCCTTAGGCTGCAGTAGAGGCTTGGATGAAAAAAATCTTAAAGGACTGGGCGCTCTGTGGCACTTTGGGGAGTGGCACCTTCTGATGAGGCGGACAAATCAAATGGAGTGTGCGGCGCACGTCACACTAAGGGGCGTTCTGCAGGACGGACACGCAGGTAGAATGGCTACCTCTATGGCCTGTACAGGTGCAATGGCACTTATGAGGAGGCGCTCCTTGTTTGGAGCACTGGTATCGTGCTGGTGTGTCCCGTCGGACGACACTAGATGCAGGTATACTTAAGTATACCGAAGTGAAAGGGCACTGCTCATGGCAGAGTGTAATGGTGGAGGAGAGAAAGTAAAAGGTGGGAGTACTTCAGCAGCCAGTCGATGAACAGTGTCAAGAATTAGTGGCACTGTAAAATGATAAGACCTGACGTGCACTGGTGGTGGCCAGTCCTAAAACTGTAACGACTTCCCTGTCTGGAAGTAATGAATTTGCGTGGCACACTGTGCGAATTGTGCTTGCGGTACACGCAAGTCTTTTGGGATAAAAATGAACAAGACCACTCGGGCAACGACAGGTAATGGAAATTTTAGAAATGCTCAGGCCCTCCCCGCTGAAGTACTCGGTAAATGAAACAAATAAATGTTTGCAAAACTGCAATGGAAACATGCGCGTACGTATCACGCTGTGTAAATGAAGACCACAAGAGACTAAAATAATGTTAATTCTGCATGCTATAATTAATGGTAAGATGTCGTACTCTTGGCTTCGTGAATAATGGGTTCTGGTTCTCTCTCTCTCTCTCTCTCTCTCTCTCTCTCTCTCTCTCTCTCTCGGAGAGGGTGAAAAATGATATATGAATGAACTCCCTTATATTTGAATTGAACTACTAATGTTAGTTTAATATGACGCAACTTGCGTTAAATGA
>NC_061110.1:98915794-98923294 GCF_015104395.2 Macrobrachium nipponense
TCTGTGTACCGAAAAATATTTTTCCCCTCCATCCAATCTAAACAAATCTGATTGAGTGACCAATGAACATACCCTACATAACAAGGGTACATGTTTATAGAAAGAGATCCCAAACGCAGATTGTTAAAATGAATGAAGAGCATAACTTTGCTGAAAGCAGATGGAAAAGGAAAAAACTCTTTTCAAAGGGAGAAGGGCTCGTATAACGATCGAGGAAAAAAATACGAATTAAGGGAATTAATGGAAAATTAAGAAACGGTCAAACGAAAAATATGAAGGAAATATAAGTTTTCATATATATATTTTGTATATTGAAATGTTTCTGATGCATTGAACAATTTTGCGATTAATAGGCTACCAATTTTAACAAAAAAATAAGTTGCATGCACTGCCAGTCAGCATTCATAACATGGTAAATATCTCTCTCTCTCTCTCTCTCTCTCTCTCTCGCCTCTTCTCTCTCTCTCTCTCTCTCTGTCTATAATATATATATATATATATATATATATATATAGATATATATATATACATATATATATAATATATATATATATATATATATATATCTATATATATATATATATATATATATATATATATATATATATATATATATATCTATATATATATATATATATAATATATATATATATATATATACATATAATATATGTATATACATAATAAATAAATAAATAAATATATATATACTATATACATATATATGTATATATATATATATATATATATATATATATATATATATATATATATTATATATATGTTATATATATATATATATATATATATATATATATACTATATATATATATATATATTTATATATATACATATAAAACCTCTGGATTAGACCAAGATCCAGAAGGTGAAGATGATTACAAGAAAAAAAGGGAAACGTTCAACCTTTTATGTACGACATTAACTGTCATCTCCGTGATTGCTTTTTTTTTTTATGCTTTCTTAATGAGACAACTGAGGCTGAAGAAAGCCTCTTCTTATATGAATATTGAATACCAACGCAGAATCTTAATTGAAAATTTCTTTCGGGATACGAACAAACAAAAATAATTTTGCGTCCTCTACGATTTGGTACAAGAACGGAAAAATATTAGTTGATTCGTTGTGTGGTTATAATGCTAACTAGGACACTAATAATTGATTTCGTAGTAATCATGCAGTGATTTCAAAAAGTAACATAACTTAGCTATAGTAGATTCACATCAACCGTGCATCTGATTTCTAGGCCAGTCCCTTCCGACGTTCCTGATTGGCTGTTGATACGCCAATCACACGGCTGGAAACTCTCAGTCTCTCGAGAGAATTCACATAGGCAGGATGTATGTTCCACCTCTCCTGATGGATACGTCTTTCAAAAGAATCCCTCAGGAGAGGTTGGTGTGAACTCTCGAGAGAGACTGAGAGTTTCCAGCATTGTGACTGGCTTATCAACAGCCAATCAGGAGCGTCGTAAGGGACCGCTAGACATTAGATGCACGGTTGATGTGAATCTACTATAGTACATTCAAAGAATTAAAGATAGGCAAACTACTCAAACTCTTGTATCTATTAACATCAGATGAGTAAGAACTTATAGATAAACTTTTAAATAATATTCCTGTCATAAATAATTCGAGACGTTCCTCATCAAACGACTCTAGAAAGAAATTTCGCTAAGTTTGTCTTAAGTAAATTTCGTCAGGTTAGGTTAAATGATATTATACGAATGTCACAGTCCAACCATGATTTTTGAAGAGGCTTTATTATGGGCTGTTAAACCGGAATAATATTCCAGTTTAATAGCATGACCTATTTACACATCATTAGGATGGAATACGTAACATTTACAGATGAAATGGGACTCTCCTTAAAAGCCTTCATAATGGGGCTGGGGTTCTCTTATATAAATCATGAGTAGTTCTTGAAGCAATTTCATTAAACAGACCCGCGTCTCATACAGATGACAGGAATTCTGTGTGTTATATGAAGCAGATTTTTAAATGAAACTCTCGCACTTGTAGATATAGTAGATTCACATCAACCGTGCATTTGTTATCTAGGCCAGTCCCTTACGACGCTCCTGATTGGCTATTGATAAGCTAATCACAGGGCTGGAAGCTCTCAGTCTCTCTCTCGAGAGTTCACATAGTCAGGATGTATGTTCCACCTCTGCTGAGGGATACTTTTGAAAGACGTATCCCTCAGGAGAGGTGGAACATAGATCCTACCTATATGAACTCTCAAGAGAGACTGAGAGTTTCCAGCCCTGTGACTGGCTTATCAACTGCCAATCAGGAGCGTCGTAAGGGACTGGCCTAGACATCAAATGCACGGTTGATGTGAATCTACTATAATTGTGTGTTCTGTTTCAATGACAAGGAATTGAACGCAAAGTAAAAAACTTATTTTGATATGTAGAAGCTGATCAGGTTTCCAAATCCTTCTGCCTCGAACAGAAATGAACATATGAATAAATATAGTTCTAGATGTATGTATGCTTTTATGAATATCAAGAATAACGACGCTCACATACAACAAAGAATAGGGGACGTCCTATATCGGTATGCAAGTTTAACTTACACACACACACACACACACACACACACACACACATTTATATATATATATATATAATATATATATATATATATATATATATATATATATAGTGTATATATATATATATATATAGTGTATATATATATATATATATATATATATATTTATATATATATATATATATCAACATATCCACAGGTGAAAAATAAGAGACAGGGTGTAGGTCCTGACCGGTTTCGGCTTTATTTTCAAGCCATTGACAAAGGACTGATACATAGTATTAGAAATTCACGAGTTATATATACTACATAGACAGTACTGACGAACATACACACACGTTTGAGACTGCAGATCCACCCACAGCAGGTGTCAAGGTAGGAGTAGCTTTCAAAAATCATTAGGCTAAAATTTTACAATAAATTCTCAAGTGATACTACCGCTTAGGGTACAAGTCCACACCTGACAGGTGTCAGGGAGGCGGGGTTGAACATCTCATTACCACTACTGCCCCCTCTACTGTGTTACAAATATAATAATCCTACAGCCAACCTTAAAATTTAAACAGTTTACAAATTTCTTTTGATATTAAAGGATCAAGTTTATACATTCCTTGACTGATGTTCATATTATTAGTGTAACTTTCTTTTATAAAACTAGATTCAATGATATTCCGTTTCCAATGCATTATTAGAACACACCAGCTTTTTTGCCCCTTCCCAGTTAATAGCATGATTGTTCTCACTAACATGTACAAATATACCACTATTTCCCTGTGCATATCTCACACATTGTTTATGTTGTTCTATTCTTTTTCCAGTGCTTTCCCCGTTTGACAATGTAAAAGTTGTCACAAGCTTACATGGGATTTTATATACACATCCTTTAGCATTGTCGGGGGAGTTCTTAATAAGTACCTGTTTTCATTTGTTTTTTTATTGTTTTTTTTAAAGACTACATTAACACCAAAATTCTTCAGGAGATGTGGGATATCTTTCATATTACTATTATAAGGTAGTACAAGCAAATTTTTGTTGTTGTAAGGTTCTTTTTGATTTGATACTGGTCTTTTTTTTTGGCGCTTTTAATGCATTGTTTAGTACATTATCTTGGATATTTTAGTTTCTTGCCTGTATTCCGAATCTGATCTATTTCCTCATCTATATATTCTGGGCTACATACCCGTAGTGCTCTTAAAAACATGGAAGCAAAACACTGATCTTTAACCTTATTGTTTTGTCCAGAAAGAAATGTACATAGGAAGAAATATTAGTAGATTTTCTGTAAACACTATACTTAAACCCACTACTATTTCTCCGTATAAGGACATCCAAAAAGGGTAGGCATCATCTTTTTCTATTTCCATAGTAAATTTAAATGATGGTACTAATTGATTTCTAACCCTGGCAAAAAAGTTATTTACATCTTCATTCCCTGGCCATACACAAATTATGTCGTCAATATATCTAAACCAAGGTACATTGCGTGGAATTATATTATTTAAAAAATTTTCTTTTCAAAAAATTCCATATATAAATTACTTAGCACTGGGGACAGTGGATATCCTTAAAACTTATTGGTAGGTAACATCTCTAATGCCAATATTAAGAGTAATGTGGACCTGATCAGATAAACTAAATAGTGTGAAAGTTATAGTGAATCGAGACTTGTGAGCTTTGATGTAGTATCTCTATTCTCAAAAGTGCCTATGATGATTATTGGAGTTTCTATCAGAATTTATAGAAAACAAACAAATGGATATTCCATTTTCTAAAAGCACCTTAATTGAACTAATAAAATTATGTGTTAAAGACTGTAAATTTGAATTCAATGGAAAATTCTACTCACAAAATTTTGGTATGGCAATGGGAAACCCTCTGTCCCCAGTGCTAAGTAATATATATGGAATTTTTTGAAAAGAAAATTTTAAATAATATAATTCCACGCAATGTACCTTGGTTTAGATATGTTGACGACATAATTTGTGTATAGGCCAGGGGGGAATGAAGATGTGAATAACTGTTTGCCAGGTTAAATCAATTAGTACCTTCAATTAAATTACTATGGAAATACGAAAAAAGATGAATGCCTACCCTTTTTGGATGTCCTCATAACGGAGAAATAGTAGTGGGTTTAAGTATAGTGTTTACAGAAAAACATACTAATATTTCTTCCTATGTACATTTCTATTCTGGACAAAACAATAAGGTTAAAAAGATCAGTGTTTGCTTCCATGTTTTTAAAGAGCATACGGGTATGTAGCCCAGAATATAGAGATGAAGGGAAATAAAAGATAAGATTTGGAATACAGGCAAGAAACTAAAATATCCAGATAATGTACTAAACAATGCATTAAAAAGTGGCCAAAAAAGACCCATGTATCAAAATCAAAAAGAACCTTACAACAACAAAAATTTGCTTGTACTACCTTATAATAGTATGAAAGATATCCACATCTCCTGAAGAATTTTGGTGTTAATGTAGTCTTTAAAAACAATAAAACAATGAAACAGGTACTTATTAAGAACTCCCCCGACAATGCTAAAGGATGTGTATATAAAATCCCGTGTAAGTCTTGTGACAACTTTTACATTGGTCAAACGGGAAAGCACTGGAAAAAAAGAATAGAACAAACATAAACAATGTGTGAGATATGCACAGGGAAATAGTGGTATATTTGTACATGTTAGTGAGAACAATCATGCTATTAACTGGGAAGGGGCAAAAAAGCTGGTGTGTTCTAATAATGGCATTGGAAAGGAATATCATGAATCTAGTTTTATAAAAGAAAGTTACACTAATAATATGAACATCAGTCAAGGAATGTATAAACTTGATCCTTTAATATCAAAAGAAATTTGTAAACTGTTTAAATTTTAAGGTTGGCTGTAGGATTATTATATTTGTAAACACAGTAGAGGGGGCAGTAGTGGTAATGAGATGTTCAACCCCGCTCCTGACACCTGTCAGGTGTGGACTTGTACCCTAAGCGGTAGTATCCCTTTAGAATTTATTGTAAAATTTTAGCCTAATGATTTTTGAAAGCTACTCCTACCTTGACACCTGCCTGTGGGTGGATCTGCAGTCTCCAAACGGTTGTGTGTATGTTCGTCAGTACTGTCTATGTAGTATATATACTCGTTAATTCTAATAATATGTATCAGTCCTTTGTCAATGGCTTGAAAATGAAGCCGAAACCGGGCAGGACCTACACCCTGTCTCTTATTTTTCACCTGTGGATATGTGTGATAAATGAATCACGTGCTAAAGTGATTATAATCATATATATATATATATATATATATATATATATATATATATATATATGTATATATATATATACATATATATATATATATATATATATATATATATATATATATATATATATATATATATATATATACTCGTTCAGTTAGTATTTCTGACTTTTTGAGATCATTGTTTGATAGAAGTAGTATGTCTGGGGTTAATTCCCCTTTCGATTGACCGATGACTTGACTGACATACTAACACACCAAAAAGTCGTTCCCCAATGCTAGCAAGACGTTTCCACCAGCCGTGCGAGAGGGTGCTCTCGTTTGTCCATGGTGATTACGAGAGTCTACAAGTTCTACAGCGTGTCTTTTGGGGATCTGCAGAAGTCGTAGAAGCCTTCTACAATGAGGGAGGCATTCTGTCTTCCTACAGCCTGCTACAGTTGAGCAGCTAGTTGCAGACAAAGAGGGATATTCATGAATCCAAAAGGAAAAATGAGAGAAAATTCTAGTGATATTGGAAATGAAGCATGATAAGACTTTATTTTATAATGCCAGAGATGTGCAGTATTATTTATATTTTATTTTAAGCGGCCAATGTGTTTTATGTTATAGAAGCTATTTTGTTTGACCATTTTGCTAGGCGGGTGCTAGCAAGTGGGCGAGGCCGAGCTGTATAAGGCCTAGGGTTATAATTAATGATATATTGCCAATATGTTCGCTGTGACCTTTGGAATGTGGAGAACAGAGCTGAAGCAACGACCCGAGAAAAGCTGATGAATGATTTCTGTGGGTGGCGTGATATAAAACCGCATAGTAGACGAGTCAATGTACGTCAGTTCATGGGCTCTTTTCAAATTGCCTTTGGGAACTGTAGCCAGTAATATGAGGCGTTGTCAAAATGTGCATTCGTATGTGCGTGTGGCGCCTTCTATTCTTAATGTAACCCTACCCAAGTCTATGGTGGACTTGGCATAGAGACGTCTTGGGAAGAAAGGCAAGATGCCGGGGAAGCTCTGCGAAAGTTTATCTGTATTAAGTGAGTGAAATATTCCGGCTGTTTGGGTGAGTCTTGAACTATTTAGCTAAAGAGTGGCTTGTTGTCTGTTTAACATTTTTAAGAATTTCCAATCTTAATCTTTGTTGTTAAACTTATGTGTACTTACGAGTGTATTTCTCATGTCTTTGAAACAGACGGTTCTGGCGGAACCATGGGGGGATCGAGGGAGTCCGATGGGAGAATAGACATTTGGTGTGACCATTACTGTTTAGACATCTTACTGTTGGGGTATTTAATTGAATTAAGTTAGTCAGTAAGACTTGGATCATTATCTTTCCGTTGCCAAATAAATATATTTTTGTAATGCAACTCTCTCATTTTGATTACCTGACAGCATGGAGAGAAAGAGATGAGAGAGAGAGAGAGAGAGAGAGAGAGAGAGAGAGAGAGAGAGGTATCGCTTGGAGAGAGAGAGAGAGAATGGTCGCTTGGAGAGAGAGAGAGAGATTATGTGTCGGTATGCCTGACGCTCAGAGTTACACGTTTACCAAATGAATAACGAGATTAATATCCAGTTAACAGATGTGGTGGCTTTTGAGTGTTACATATATATATATATATATATATATATATATATATATATATATATATATATATATACGTAAACAC
>NC_061110.1:98933294-98943294 GCF_015104395.2 Macrobrachium nipponense
TTGGTAGGCGTCACTGTCCGATCCTGATTTCGTTCCCCGTCAACAATGGACGGTGGTTCGATCCCATGGGGTACTAAATTATTATCAACTAAAAAATTCCCCCTCGGTACATATATGAAAATATATCAATTCCGAGGTAGAGCGAATTAGATATTAAAGGACATTTGTAGCTCGAATGATTTATATGAATCACGGTGATGTGATAAATATTCATAATAAGGCTTCGTGGGTCAAACGCTCGAATCAGCTAGCATGGTGGAGGGGGTTCCATATCGATTCTAATTACAAATACAACGAGATCGACGTTGATTTGAAATGGTCAGAATCGATATAAACCTTTAGCCTCTCTTGATAGCCGTTTCGGTAGCGTCACTGTCCGATCCTGATTTCGTTCCCCGTCCAACTGGACGGTGGTTCGATCCCATGGGGGTACGAAATTATTATCAACTAAAAAATTCCCCTCGGTACATAGATGAAAATATCAATTCCGAGGTAGAGCGAATTAGATATTAAAGGACATTTGTAGCTCGAATGATTTATATGAATCACGGTGATGTGATAAATATTCATAATAAGGCGTGTGGGTCAAACGCTCGAATCGGCTAGCATGGTGGAGGGGGTTCCATATCGATTCTAATTACAAATACAACGAGATCGACGTTGATTTGAAATGGTCAGAATCGATATAAACCTTTAGCCTCTCTTGATAGCCGTTTCGGTAGCGTCACTGTCCGATCCTGATTTCGTTCCCCGTCCAACTGGACGGTGGTTCGATCCCATGGGGGTACGAAATTATTATCAACTAAAAAATTCCCCCTCGGTACATATATGAAAATATATCAATTCCGAGGTAGAGCGAATTAGATATTAAAGGACATTTGTAGCTCGAATGATTTATATGAATCACGGTGATGTGATAAATATTCATAATAAGGCTGCGTGGGTCAAACGCTCGAATCGGCTAGCATGGTGGGGAGTTCCATATCGATTCTAATTACAAATACAACGAGATCGACGTTGATTTGAAATGGTCAGAATCGATATAAACCTTTAGCCTCTCTTGATAGCCGTTTCGGTAGCGTCACTGTCCGATCCTGATTTCGTTCCCCGTCCCAACTGGACGGTGGTTCGATCCCAATGAGGGTACGAAATTATTATCAACTAAAAAATTCCCCTCGGTACATAGATGAAAATATCAATTCGAGGTAGAGCGAATTAGATATTAAAGGACATTTGTAGCTCGAATGATTTATATGAATCACGGTGATGTGATAAATATTCATAATAAGGCTGTGTGGGTCAAACGCTCGAATCGGCTAGCATGGTGGAGGGGGTTCCATATCGATTCTAATTACAAATACAACGAGATCGACGTTGATTTGAAATGGTCAGAATCGATATAAACCTTTAGCCTCTCTTGATAGCCGTTTTGGTAGCGTCACTGTCCGATCCTGATTTCGTTCCCCGTCCAACTGGATGGTGGTTCGATCCCATGGGGGTACGAAATTATTATCAACTAAAAAATTCCCCCTCGGTACATATATGAAAATATATCAATTCCGAGGTAGAGCGAATTAGATATTAAAGGACATTTGTAGCTCGAATGATTTATAGAATTATGGTGATGTGATAAATATTCATAATAAGGCTGCATGGGTCAAACGCTCGAATCGGCTAGCATGGTGGAGGGGGTTCCATATCGATTCTAATTACAAATACAACGAGATCGACGTTGATTTGAAATGGTCAGAATCAATATAAACCTTTAGCCTCTCTTGATAGTCGTTTCGGTAGCGTCACTGTCCGATCCTGATTTCGTTCCGTCCAAACTGGACGGTGGTTCGATCCCATGGGGGTACGAAATTATTATCAACTTAAAAATTCCCCCTCGGTACATATATGAAAATATATCAATTCCGAGGTAAAGCGAATTAGATATTAAAGGGACATTTGTAGTTCGAATGATTTATATGAATCACGATGATGTTATATATATATATATATATATATATATATATATATATATATATATATATATATATATATATATATATATATATATGTATATATATATATATATATATAGATATATATAGATATATATATATAGACATATATATATATATATATATATATATATATATATATATATATATATATATATATATATATATATATATCTATATATATATATATATATATATATCTATATATATATATATATATATATATATATATATATATATATATATTATATATATATATATATATATATATATATATATATATGTCTATATATATATATATATATATATATATATATATATATATATATATATATATATATATATATATATATCTATAGATATATATATATATTTATATATATATATATATATATATATATATATATATATATATATATATATATATATATATCTATAGATATATATATATATATATATATATATATATATATATATATATATATATATATATATATATATATATATATATGTGTGTGTGTGTGTGTGTGTGTGTGTGCGTGTGTGTGTAATATATAACACACTATATATATATATATATATATATATATATATATATATATATATATATATATATATATATATATATATATATATATATATATACAAAGTTTTGTCACATCACCGATATACATATACATGCATTAAGCTACAAATGTCCTTTAATATCTAATTCGCTCTACCTGGGAATTGATATATTTTTCATACATGTCAACCGAAGGGAATTTTTAGTTGATAGTAATTTCGTTCTCTCGTGGATTCGAACCAGCACACAAAGGAGAAATCAGAACTTCTGTGACGTTGGCCGAGTAGGTAATGTCACTGAAATACTTATTTCACCTTTGTGTGCTGGTTCGAATCCACGAGAGTACAAAAATATATTACTTCCGAGGTAAAGCGAATTTAAGAACATTTGTAGCTTAATGCATATATACATATATATGTATATATGCACATTATATATATATATATATATTATATATATATATATATATATTTAAATATATATATATATATATATATATATATATATATATATATATATATATATATATATATATATATATATATATATATATATATATATATATATATATATATATATATATATATATATATATATATATATCTATATATATAGTATATATATATATATATATATATATATATACATATATACCATACATACATATACATATACATATATATATATAATATATATATATATATATATATATATATATATATATATATATATATATATATATATATATATGTATATATATTATTATTTATTGCTAATTTCAAAATGCATGTTTCCCCTCTTTGAATGTCTGTGGATTGTGTAAACATTTTTTCAGATTCCTAGATAGCTTAGAATAGGATGTTTAAAAATGTGTGTTAGATTTCGCATTGCATGTTCTTATAAGAATATATATATATAACGTAAAAAAAAGAGATAGATCTCCGTTTGCTTCCCTAATCTGTCATCACGTGTGATAGCGAGCGAGCTGGAGACTTGCGTTGTCATCAAAACATGTCAATTTTAATTGTCGCCAAGCCTCCGTCTCGATCGAGTAGGGTACGTCTTTCTTTTTTTAACAGACTCGTCTTGTACGTGTATATCTTTGTTAAGTCCCACGTGGGAATTGCACATTTTGTATGTGAGATTGCATCAGTTTGAAGATTCGAGAAGCTTTCGTGCCAAGAAAACGTTTGTATCATCTGCCTAGGCCCAGTTTTCCATAAAGGAAGAGATTCATTCGATCATAGAACCTCGAGGCAGTTAGATCTCCCTCTCTCTCTCTCTCTCTCTCTCTCTCTCTCTCTCTCTCTCCCTCGACATCGAGATTATATTAAACGTAACGTAAATTGGTCACTCGTAACGTTTTAGAATTTCATGTTTGATATTTCTTAGAATTTATTTAGTGTTATTTAGTTTCTTTTGTGGAATCTGAACAGACATTATTTCGTAACGGCGCCTGGTTTTTGTGAAATTGTGTAAGACAAGACTGCAGCAGAGATAGAAGTTGGTATACCAAAAAGGTAAAGTGTTATATTTTTATTAATTGCAACTAATAACGGTTAGGTAATAACTAATAACGGATAGGAATTGTGTTTAACTAATAACTAAAAGTTATGGGATAAGTGTTTGGTTAACTAATTACTAATAACGGTTAGGTAACAACTAATAACTAATAATTGATAGGAACTGCTGGTTAACTGATAAACAGATGTTTACGAAGGTTTGGTAAAAACTGCTGGTTACAGTGTTTTTGAGTGAAAAAGATTTACACTTTCACACATTGCTGATTTTTTTTTTGTGTTTGTGTCTGTTTCCATTGTTTGTGCACTTATTCATTTTCTTATTGAAGTGTGTCGTTTTATTTTTATATTTTCATTTGTATTCACAATTTAAATTGACTTAGTTATTTTCATTGCTTTATCATTACACATTTAAATTTAACACTTGTGAATTAATTTGCATTTACTTAGAATTCTTTTCAAGATTTATTATTGTTTAGCACTTGTGAATTAATTTCTGATTTCAATTATTGCCTAAACACTTTTGAATTTTGATTGAATTAATTTTCTTTAATTTTGTGATAAATTGAATTTTGATTTAATTTTACTTAATTTGATTCAAGAATTAATTAAACTTTACTCTGTTTTCAAGTAACAGTAATTTTCCCTGATAGTGGAACAATTGTGAATTTCACTTATAAATTTTGAATTTAATAATAAATTTTTGTATTTAAAATTTTTATAAGTGTTTTCTTATCTTACACCAGTATAATTATATTTGATTATGACTATATTGATGATAGGTAGAAAAATAGAGTGGTAATTGATTTGCGTTCCTTCAATTTTATTTGAAGTGACTTAGAACCAGGGAAGTACTTAGAACTTCTGAAATCAGGGAAATACTTAGAGTTTGAAAGTTGTTGATGGAGTGATGCCTTTGATTAATTTAATTACTTACAAGATTACCTCACACCTGTTTTGATGAACTTAGTCTGACTTTTCTGCAATACTGGTAAGTGTTAAGGGATCACTGTTGCCTTTAGAGTATTCAGTCGTTTAAACGTGTTATGAGGGTTCAGGTGTCTGGCTTTTTGTGAGGTAATATTTGATGCATGGTAACAGGACACTTGGCACTTCGTAACATTATTTAATGGTGCCCAGAGACCCTGGGAAAGCAGATTTCATTATCACTCTAGAATATACTGGTGGTGTTTGTTTAGGAATATATTTTGTTAGGAGAGTGGACCATATAGTTTTTGTTTGCATTTATTATATTGAATTGTAAGTTGATAACTTAGAGGAAAATGGCTCAGTTCAATGTTCAGGAATTTTTAGCAGCCCCTTCCATCCAAGTTTTGTCTGAAACCACTCTGTCTAGAGCACAGTGGAGCGCTTTAGCAGAGGCATGTGGTGGTTCTGTGTCTACTAGTATGGTAAGGCACAAATAAGATGATTTGCTATGGGAATCATTGATAAACTCTGGTAGAATAACTGATGAAGATGAGTTAGAAAATTGGCTCAAGAGTTGTGGAAGGTAGCACGTGCTGATCTCATAAATAAGCAGGCAGAAAAGAAAGAGAAAAGTAATGCAGAGTTAGAGCTTAGACTCATTGAAGCAGAAGAGAATTTGATTAAGCTAAAAATGCTGCTGAAAGAGAGAGAATGCAAGCTGAAAGAGAAAGAATGACAGGGAAAAACAAGAAAGAAGAGAAGAGAAGAAGAAAAAGCAGCAGAAGAGGAAAGAGAAATCGCAAGACATGAAAGGGAAATGGAATTAATAAGAGCTAGATCCAGCATTACCTGTAACACTGTCTAACCCTAACCAAGGTAATCAAGACCCTGGTATTTGATGTAGTAAGAGTAACAGAAGTTAATCCCTAAAGTTTACTGAAGAAGCTCCAGATGAGTTTTTTGATCACTTTGAGAAAGTGGCTTCAGGTATGGGATGGCCAGAGGGATAAATGGTCAGTTTTGCTACAAAAGTGTCTTAATTTTTGGTAAGGTGGGAAAGAAGTGCTTATCTAGCCTTAACAGCTGATCAGTGTAAAGACTACAAGGTACTTAAACACAGTGTGCTATAAGTTTACCAGAGGACCCCAGAGTACTACAATGAGAGATTCAGAAATTTGAAGAAAAGATGAGAAGGGAACATTCTTAGATTATGCTTACAAAGTGAGAAGTGTTTCAAACGTTGGGTAGAAGCTGCTAAAGTTAAAACTTTGATGAGTTAGAAGAGTTACTTGTTCTTGAACAGTATCTTAAGGGAATTCCTGAACATATAAGAGCTTATTTAAGAGAGAGAGAATGAAGAAACTTGACAGAGCTGCTACACTCACTGAAGATTATAATATAATCAGTATAGTAAATGTAATTACAATGTCAAGTACCAGGAAGTCAACAACGCCCAGGTTTTAAGTCTTATCCAAATAACAGGAACAAATTTAATGGGAGACCTTCAAGTGATAATACCAAGAGTACACAAGGTAATACACCTCAGCAAACTAATGTGAAATCCTCATCCAGTTTTTCAAGACAGTTACAGAAACCTAATGTTGTCTGTTTCAAGTGTGGAAGAGTAGGACACTACAGTCAAGAGTGTTACCGGAATCAACAGCAGTCAAAAACCAGTTGGTCAAGTTGTAAAAGGTGACCAGGTGAAACAAACTACGAAGAGCAGTGTGGGAAAGAATCAGACTCCAGAGAAGAATGAAACTAAACAAGCTGAATGTTTAGCAACCAGTGGAAATTTTACCTCAAGCAGTGAGTGGCTAAGCAGTGTGGAGGCTTTTAAGCCATATATCTATGAGGTATGCTGTCAACTCAAGAAGGAAGTTTGCAAGTACCAGTCAAGATATTACGTGATACAGGGAGTAACCATAGTGTGGTAGTTCGTGGTTCTCACCCTCAGTTGGAGAAGAGTCTCACAGAGATTCAGTTATTTTGAAGGGTATAGGAGGAGAGGAAGTAAAAACTCCTATATGCCGCTTACACCTGTCATGTGAATTGGTGACAGGGAATGTTGATTTTGCTGTAAAAGACTCACTAGCTGTAGAAGGAATACATGTTTCTGTTGGGGAATGAAGTTGGTGGTTGTGCCATTTATTCCTTTGTCCTGTAGTGACGACAAACCATTGAGGATTAGTCCTACAGAAGATTTGTGGAGAAGAACTAACCCCACCTGTTTTCCTAGTTGTGTAACTACCAGAAGTATGAAGAGGACTGCGACTGTAAGTGAAGAAACTGAGGATTTACACACCCAAGAAGGATCAAGTGAAGGATCTTTATGCTTAGAAGAATTATTCCAGGGAAGTGAAGTTTCCCATAGTGATGACCAAGAAGAGATTTCCCAAGAAGATGAAGAAGACGACGACGACGAAGAAGAAGAACCTGATGTCCTGAAGAGACTCCGAGTAGTCAAAGTGTTACTGAAGACAGTAGTGAAACTACAGTAGCTGAGTTAGCAGATATTGAGAATTCAACCTTTGAAGTTGGTCAGACATGAGAGAGCTGATGGACTTGCAGAAGAGGAAGCATCGTTAACTGATTCTTCGAGTTGTTGATCAGAAGAGATGCATCGTTAACTGATTTGTTCTCCAGAGTTGTTGATCGAGAAAAAAAGATGCAAACAAAAAAAAAAAAAAAACCTTACCTGTTACATCTGAAGGAAGTTTACTGATGAGGAAGTATAGACCTACAGATATACCAGGGAGATGCTGTATGGGGCGAATGTCATCAAATTTTGATTCCATATCCGTTGAGAAAGCAAGTGGTTGCAGTAGCTCATGAGTCTGGACATATGGGAATCAGGATGACTGTGAGATCATGAAATATTTTTTCTGGCCTGGACTTCACAAAAAATGTTAGTAGGTTCTGCCGTGAGTGTCATACCTGCCAGATAGCTGGAAAACCGAATGAAACCATCAAGAAAGCCCCCCTACAACCTATAGAAGTTAGAGGAGAACCCTTTAGCAAAGTGATTATAGATATGGTTGGACGGCTGCCGAAGACAAAAGAAAGGAAATGAGTATTTGTTGACATTAATGTGTCCTGTGACAAGATATCCAGAAGCAATCCCTGTTAGAAAACATATCTGCCAAGATAGTTGCTGAAAACTTGTGGAGTTTTTCTCAAAGTTTGGAATACCAGAAATAGTACAAAGTGACAGAGGAACAAACTTTACTTCAAAGTTATTCCAGGATGTGATGAATTTGTTAGGAGTGAAACAACAGTTATCAACTGCCTATCATCCAGAAACTCAAGGTGCCTTGGAAAGGTTCCACCAGATGTTGAAAAGTATGCTGACAAAGTATTGTTCTGAGTCAGGAAGAGAATGGGATGTTGGTTTACCATTAATGCTGTTGAAATTAGGAGTGCTTATCAAGAAAGTATGGGATGTTCACTAATGAGATGATTTTTGGAAGAGAAGTGAGAGGACCGTGAAGATTCTTGCAGAAAAATTGGGAAGAAAAACCAAGAGGAAAGCCAAGGAGAGTATGTGAAGAACTTAAGGAAAAGGTTGAAAGAGATTAGAAAATTCTCTTTAGAAAACTTGAAATTAGTCAAGAGAAAAGGAAAAGGAGATTTGATGCTAAGGCTAAGCAAAGAAGTTTTAGTGTTGGTCAACAAGTGTTAGTGTTCTTACCTGTCAAGAGATTTCCCCTCACTAATAGATTTCAAGGTCCTTACAAGATAATTCAGAAGTTAAGTGATAGAACTTATGTGATTGAAACACCAGAAAGAAGAAGAAAACAAAGGAAGATACATGTGAACCTCTTGAAACCTTATTTCTCAGAAACTAAAACTGAAACTGTGTCAGTAACCCAGACAAACTTTATCTACAGAAGACGATGGATGGCTACGAATTGGGAGCTGCATGCTGACAAAGTATTGTTCTGAGTCAGGAAGAGAATGGGATGTTGGTTTACCATTAATGTTGTTTGAAATTAGGAGTGCTTATCAAAAAAGTATGGGATGTCACCTAATGAGATGATTTTTGGTAAGAGAAGTGAGAGGACGTCGTGAAGATTCTTGCAGAAAATTGGGAAGAAAACCAAGAGGAAAGCCAAGGAGAGTATGTGAAGAACTTAAGGAAAAGGTTGAAAGAGATTAGAAAATTCTCTTTAGAAAACTTGAAAATTAGTCAAGAGAAATGAAAAGGAGATTGATGCTAAGGCTAAGCTAAGAAGTTTTAGTGTTGGTCAACAAGTGTTAGTGTTCTTACTGTCCAAGAGATTTCCCCCCTCAATAATAAATTTCAAGGTCCTTACAAGATAATTCAGAAGTTAAGTGATAGAACTTATGTGATTGAAACACCAGAAAGAAGAAAAAAACAAAGGAAGATGCATGTGAACCTCTTGAAACCTTATTTCTCAGAAACTAAAACTGAAACTGTGTCAGTAACCCAGACAAACTTTATCTACAGAAGACGATGATGGCTACGAATTGGGAGCTGCAAGCAAGATGACAATAATTCTTCAATTTTGGAAAATTTGGAGGATAAATTGAAACATCTGAGTGTTGAACAAGGTGAAGAAGCTTAAGTGACGTAATTAGAAGTTTTCAGAAATTTTTTTCAGATGTGCCTAGACGTAACTAATCTGACCAAGCATGAAATAAAGATTCAAGAAGATGGACAACCTTTCAAGCAAAGAGCCTATCGCTTATCACCGTATCATCGAGATGTTTTGAAGAAGGAAGTTGAGTATTTGCTGCAACATGGATTAGCAGAACCCAGTTCAAGTCACTTCAGTTCTCCATGTGTGTTAGTGAAGAAACCAGATGGTTCCTTTAGGATGTGTACTGATTATAGGAAGCTGAATTCTATCAGTGTGGCTGATAATTATCCTTTGCCTCTTATAGATCAGTTACTTGATAATATTGGGCAAGCCAAGTTTGTTTTTCAAGATAGACTTGTTGAAAGGATATTATCA
>NC_061110.1:98953294-98955794 GCF_015104395.2 Macrobrachium nipponense
GTTGGAACTGAAAGACTGGGCAATTCCGAAATTTATTCTAGGTATTTCTTTCAGAAAATGTATTCTCTGGTAGAAGAATAAACACCCTATATACTTCCTAAGAAAAATTTATTCTCTGGTAGAAGAACAAGCCCCCTAAGTAGTACTTCCTAATTCAGGGAAAGTAGCTAATATTGCATCATTATGAAAGATAGACCCGTTTGAAGTACCAACAAGACTTTATAGGATGCTACATATTTTGTTATACAAAAAGATAATCTGATATTTAAACTGGAACGTGTGGTAACACGAACAAACATACACATTCACAATCACGCACCAATCATACCCTGTACGGTGGATTTAAATATACATACACAAGCCACACGCCCAACATTCCCTGTAAGGTGGATTTAAATTCAGAGGCCCTCTGAAGGTAACGTTTTTGGGAGACCCTGATTCTTATGAGAAAACCCAAGAACTCTTAATAGAAAGATTGAAAAATCGATCGGAAAAAAGAGGACTGAAAAGAGAGCGTAAGTAAAATATATTTATGTTTGCATAGTTATGACTGTAATTGGTCATGCGCGTGATTTCTGGAGACACATATAATTCCTCATTGGACGTGTGGGTTGCGTACTCGTCTATCAATCTGGTAGCCCGAGTTCTCTCCCCGCTGCCGCCAATGCGGAACAAGAAGAATTTATTTCTGCTGGTTAGAAATTCATTTCTCGATATAATATGGTTCGAATCCCACAATAAGCTGTAGGTCTCGTTGCTAAGTAACCATTTGGCTCCTAGCAACGTTAAATAAAAGTCTAATCCTTCGGGTCAGCCCTAGGAGAGGTGTTAATCAGCTCAGTGGTCTGGTTAAACTAAGATATACTTAACTTTTTCAGACACATAGATGTTCTGAAGGAAGTAACTTTTTCGTATGGGATACTCGGAATTGTTAAAAGCAAATGGGGTGGGGGAGGGGGAGGCGGGAGGATTTTCCTGTGTGGATAGGTATGAGAAGACCAAATGAGGAGGAGGAGGAGGAGGAGGAGGAGGTAGATGACCATGTTATGACAAATAGACTGAATTCTTCCGTTACCTTGGCGACAAACTGGATTATGATCCCGGGACTAGAAGGTCATTATGGAAAGGTTAAGAAAAAATCCTAGATTATGAAATGACGTTTCCCAGACTACTAATCAATTAAACATCTCATTAGGAAACAGAGCACATATTTTTTTTAACTGCATGAATTCACAGATGTGCTTTCCTATGTAGGGGAATAATGGACACTCAGCAATTATCTAATGCTGACATCAGGACGAAAAATTCTAGGGGGGGGGGGGGGGGGGGGGGCAATTGCATTCAATCATTTCACTGCCTCGCAATATTCATTAACTAGGGATAGTTACTGATATAATTCACAGTACCGTTAATAATAACGTTTTCCCATGAAAGGGTGGGAGGATTAGCTAATTACTGAGGAGATAATTGTAGGTGATTAATGGTTATTGCAGCGCATGATGGAAGCAAATAATATGAGGAAAAATACTTCGAACAGATGTTATTTAGACTCAAGTTTATGTCTCTGAAAATGTCTTGTTTTATACACACACACACACACACACACACACACACACACACACACACACACACACACACACACACACACATATATATATATATATATATATATATATATATATATATATATATATATATATATATATATATATATAACAGAATCAGGTTGAAAGGGATAAAATAATCTATTTTTTATTTCAGATTTCTTGTAATTAGTTTGAAAATTCAAAATAAGAGAAACGATGATAAATGAAAGTCAAAAGAGATATTAAAGATATTAGATTAAAAGAAGAGACAACAGAATTGCTTAATTTTTACATATGCAAAAAAGAAAAAAAAGAAAAAGATCTCTGAATAAACATTAGAGGCCATACAATATAACTCATATGAAAAATATATATTATAAATTAATGTAATTATAGATGAACTAATTGGGAATTTAGGTGCATCAGTACATATTTCACTAACGCAACTAGGCCAGAAAATTATAGTTTTATTACTCTATAGAATATATATTATAATTTTCTTTCGTTAACAAGACAGTCAAAGCTGTTAGCAAAACGCGTATCTCTTAAATATATTATCAAGTTATGGCATTTTATCTGGTTTTCGATCTTTTAAAAGCAATAATGTTTTTCATGGATTCTTGGCTATGCTTAAGTACCTACTTCAAACATAACTATCTCTACATATATTTGTATGTATAACTGAATCACGAAATTTTGAACGTGATAAATGCATAAATAAAGATATAAACTACTCCAGTGAAACGTGTTTCACTTTCCTTCGTGGATTATACCTTTATTTATATATGAATGTATGAATGAATGTATGTATATATATTAATATATATGTGTGTGTGATTGTGTGTTTCTATCTGTGTCTATGTCTATTTATGTGTGCGTGTGTGTGTGTGTGTGAGAGAGAGCGTGTGGTTGCA
>NC_061110.1:98960794-98988294 GCF_015104395.2 Macrobrachium nipponense
GTCATTCATTTGTTTTGAAACAGTCCAAGCTCCCTGCTTGAGACAACTACCCCGACCTATAATTCAAACGGCCTACGTGATCTGTAGCGTGTTCTCATTTCTTTGTGTTCGTAATAAACTATGTCATTTGTATGTATGTTCATATGTTCGAACTACTGTCTGTTCCTTCATAACTTGTAACAGAGATGGTAGACGGGCAGAACAGAGTTAGCTATCGTCATTAGAAGACCTGTATCTCTACCTAAGCTTATCATGTAGAGAGAACAGAAGTAGCCATCATCATTGGCAGAAGCGATCAAGCTATCGTTATTAGAAGACTTGTACAATCATATCTGATCTTCAGCATGTAAAACTTCAGAAGAATATATCTATTTTTATACTTCGTGTTTTCTACAAGAACCTCCTCACCATGAGTTTAACACATCATCGTCATAAACAAGAAGATAATCCCGACTTCGTAAGTGATCTACATAACCCCAAAACACTCCATTGAAGATGGAAGTGCAATACCAACCGACTTAGCGTATAGATTATCGCAAGTCTAACATTACCTCATAGGGCGCCTTATCATACAAGGCACAAGCCCTAATATTGGTGGCAGTGGACCAGAAGAACTCTACAACTTCTCCGAAGAAATATCAGAATAATGAAGTATCATATAAGAACTCTTCAACGACGACGAAAGCAGCAGATTCTTCAAGCAACTTATTTTCATCGTTTAGTGAGCGACTTCAGAAAACAACAAGAACTCTTTAACGATGACGAAAGCAAGAGATTCTTCAAGCACTTAGTATCATCGTTAGTGAATAACTTCAAGAAACAAAACCGACGTGTCCTTTTTCCTACGACAACACAAGCTTCGTCTCTCATTAGAATCATTCAAGAAAACATCGTTAGTGAGCGTTTCCGGCACTCCAAGAAAACAAACCGAACGCGTCTGCAGCATCGGATCTTTAAGGGCTCGAATCATCGAAACAACGCGCACGGGGAAACTGAAGCCAAACCAGGTCATCCGCTAAATAGAGAAGGAGGACCAAGGCCGTGTGTCGTTATCGGAACACCGTGACTTCCCACAAAGCAAGCTAAGTACAATTTTTATTCATTTGGAGTAACTTTGAGTGTTTCCTTTGCAGGTTGAATTTCGTTATTCCTGTGGCTGAAGTTACGAGGACATTCTTAATCTTACTTTTTTACAGAAATTATCTACATCATTGAGATTTCGCTACGCGAGTTTTTTATCATTGAGTGTCTGTTTCCAGAAGTTCTACTGAAATTATCATAATCATATACTATGTTAATTCTATCAGTGGGTGATTATTAATTCCTTACGTAACAAATCATATTAAACAGTGAATATGCGTTTACGCAGTGGACGTCTGTATTTATACAGATGCATGGATAGGTCGTTAAGCACCGTAGTGATTAGAAAACACACAAAAACAAGTGGAACACCCGTACAAATCTATATAATTAGAGGTAACACTATTTCGGGTCATGACAATAAATGCTCCTTTTGCAAAGTCCCGATCGCAGATTTAGCCTTGAGTTTTTTTAGTTATATAAAATATCGAACCTCAATGACTCAACTTAACTTTAAAAAATATGGCTGGATTGCAAGGAATAACATGTCTGTAAAAAACTTTCATCAGGCTAAATGCGCTGACCAGGATCCCTCACTATTTCAAATTTTAGCAAAGAATGAAGTACAAACAGTTAATATTGAATGCAGTAGTGATAACTTGTCTTATTAGTAATCGCTCAGTTCCTAATAGTTCGTCATTCATTGCTTTATACGTAACCAGCAACATAATGCTAAATACACACAATACGTTGCCGATGGTATAAAGAGAAGGATCCTAATTATTACAAAAAGAAATAGAAACAGTAGCCCATCAGAATCAAACAAGCAAAGTCAAGCGGTCAAGGTCAGTCAAAACTGCCGAAGTTTTCAAAGCAAAGCAAATTCCACACAATAAGCAACTCTAGCAGAGTGGGGAAAAGCGATGTTGGATCATACATACCGATATCTTTTTGAATTAAAAAAGGGAGGTTTTTCCTATGAAACACACGACTGTATAAAGTAATCAGAGCAGGTTTTCGTTTTTTTTTTTAATACGTAAGTTATTATAAAGTAGTGGTGGAAAGCCCGACTGTACGCGCCGTAAAAATTAGAATATCTTGTTTATTCCTTTAGTACACGTAATATCCTGTATTTACGGACTCACCGTCTCTGTTGTTCGAACTTCCCTAATGAGAAGTCCGGATAAGCGAGCGCTTACAGATACCTCTATAGTTATAAAAAAAACATTGATCTGTATCTAGTGTAATTGTAAGATTCATCTAGGGGTATACAAAATATTATCTTACATCCTGCAAAATAAGGTGTGTTTATCAAAGGGAAATCCTATAAACCTTCAAACATATTAAAATCCGTTTGAACAAAAATGAGACAGTTTAATCAAATAATAACTATATAAAGGAACTATACATTTGTCTCATAAATCGTAACATTGTTCAAATGACCCAACAGAATTCTCCCACAACCGCAGTCGCACTTTGCACGCAAAATCTCGAGAAGCATGACTCGAATGTCTTAGTGCGTGTAAAAAGACTTTGCTGGGAAATGAAATTTTAATCCTTCCCGACACTCTGAAATATAACGATCTCCGCGAACAAAGCCCTAGACACGGTTGACACAGCAACAAGTTAATCTAGTGATCCACAAACGTATACATATCGTGGATACGGAGGAAGTTATAAATATCGCATTTTTTTATTGTTGCTAACTTTTAATCCTGCCCAATCAGTCGTGGATGAATCTCTCTGTTAATCTATCTAAAGTAATATCCGTAAAGTCATTCAAGCAGAGGTGATTCAGCAGAAATTTTTTTTATCTTTTATCTGAATACCAGGAAGTTCTCCACTAGCGAGTGATCTCTGGGAAAAAACGGATGTAATTTAACACAAAATACGGTCTAAGGACAAACATAAAGCTATATACGTACCTTGTGTAGACTCTCAATAAAATTTCAAAATAGAGATAAATGACGAAGTTGACAAATGTTAGTAATAGAGTCATTAGGAAATCACATAAGCCCATATAATTTTTCCCTCAAACGTCATGCCATAAAAGATCGGACTTGGCGTATCTGCGTAGATTCGTCGCTTAAACAAGGAAAGACTCCCGATAGTTTCCAGTTCGATGTACCGACGACATCTTATCTCTGTTAGGTTAGAATAATTTTTTTTCTCCAACTTGGACTTACTTAAATGCTTTTACCAGATACCATTACCTAATGATTGTACCTCATACACCGTTTCAGCACACTCAGGGGACATATCAATTTTACGTATGCCTCCGGCTACGTTGCGCCCCAAATTACAATATAGTGTTTGGAGACTTTTAGGGGATAACTACATGCCTATATGGATGATCTTGTAATCTTTTCTAATACTTAGAAGTACATTCACATAAAGTAGAGCTAGTGCTACAGAGACAAGGACAAATAATCTCAGAGTAAAATATCTAAATGTGAGTTTTAAAACCGAACATGTTGATCTAGGTTTTATGTGTCTAGTCAAGGTCTTAAAGTAGTCCATGGTAAGGTGTCGGCTATTCATAACTTTCCGGTACTTATTAACGTAAAAGGGGGATACAGCACTTTTGCGCTTTAGTGGGTATTACAATCGTATGCAAATATGTAATCTTCAATCATAGCAGCTCCTTTAACAGATCTTACGAAGAGCGTAGATTTATTATGGTCTAAAAAGCATCAACAGGCGTTTCGATATCTTAAAAGCGGAATAATGCAGTTTACCTAACTTAAAAATCCCTGATTTAAAAAAGGAATTTTTTTTTTATGCAACAGACGCCTCAGAACCAAGGGGTAAGGGGGGATACTACTCAGCAATATGATAAACAGTTCTTTCCTATAGCTTTTTATTCACGTAAACTAAAGCCCTCTGAAAGTAAATATGCAGTAATAGGCAAGGAAGGGCTAGGTATCGTTAACTCACTAGTACGTTTAAGTTCATAATCTATGGCATCCTGATAAAGTCCTTACTGACATGAGTCCTTTACAGAGTTTTCAAAGGCTTTAATCACAGTCCAAAAGGAACTCGGTGACAAATGATCATTCAGGTCTTTGGAGCCAAGATAAGATAATCTACCTGGGAAAGCAAATATCATAGCTGACGCATTATCCCGCAATCCCGCACCATACAGCAAAGAACCAATTAATTGGACTAAAGATATAGAAACATCAGTGCCTATTGTTAAAACCGTATCTAAACAAGGAAATTCTTTAACCCAAGAGATCGCGAGCATTGAATATCTGGGTTGGAGCGCAGAACTGTTACAAACTGAACAAAGCAAGAGTCAACAGACATAACCAAAACAATAAACACTTCGAATGGAAACAGAGGTCAGCAGCAATAAGCAAACAATAAACACTTCGGACGGAAAACACGGTCAGCGGCTAAGCAAAAACAATAACACTTCGAGCAAGAAAACCCTAAAGCACAAGTATATTTAAAGTATGTGTATCAGAATAATGTAATCAAATGTAATATTATATGTAGGTCCGTGACGAGGAAAAAAAACAAAACCCGAAGAACACAGCAGATGACTAACGACCAGGTAGTAGTAATAATCTCTTTCTACCAATTGTCTAAACTGGTTTGCATTCCGTCATCAGGTTCCTTATTATGTCACAGAAAGCCAAATCACTATTTTACTGGCCTACAATGCTTACAGATATAAAAAAGCATAAAACATAAGATGTAACACGTGTCATGAAAACAAGGGACACACTAAGACACCTGTCAGTAAGGGCCTATCCTGTGCAAAATCAATCCTTGAAAGAAAATACGTAGAATTATTAACAGAATTATGAGTCTGACAGAGGGAATGAACACTTCTTAGTGTTAATAGTTCCTTGACACGTTATATAGAATTAATAGCACTAAAAACAAACACCACAATTGAGTGCATTAGGAATATTTATGAGTGCTAAATCAGTAAACATGGAATTCAAACACATGATAATGTGACTCGGGTGTGTAAATCAATAATAATCTCCATAACGCGTTGTGTGAATCCTTTCCATTAAGAAAACCAATAATATATTTTATCACAGTGTCAATCGGTTTGGTAGAATAACTGATAATTAAATAGGAAGTGTCAATGTCTTACGAGTTACAACTCGTGATATTGGATCCGAACTGGATTATAGCGGTTTCTCGCGGTTTTAAAATACCTTTATCTTTATTTATATCTTGTATCTATAGAATTGATGCCGCAAGTAGCCTTATACGGTACGCCGCTAGAACACTCTTCCACATATTCAAGCCAACCATTAATTTATCAAATATATATATATAAAAAAAAGAATATATAAACAAATAAATATAAAAAATAAAATAAATATGGATACAAGTGGAGTCAATATAATACACTCCGTAAGAAGTCGGAAGGGTTACAAATTATAATAAAAAAGGAATCACGATAAAATCAATAACGCTTTAGTAATGACAAATAAGCTAAAAGTTCAAACACATATCAAACCTACTGACATATTGTCTGTCCCGGTAATTTATATTCGTAGTCAATGTGAAAAAAAAAATAATAATAATAATAAATAAATAAAATAAAATAAAATAAAAGAGATTTTAAAGTCAGGAAGTCTAGAAGTGAAAATGTTATCTATGGAATAATCCTATATGAATCTTATACAGGGCTAATAATATATATAGAATTTGTATGGAAACCTTTTTCATTAGTTTGAATAAGGAATATTTAATTTAACACAATTCCATCATGAAACTAATATATTGTTCAATTTTGGTACTGTTTTTTTTCAGACATTATTCTCATGCGGGTGGAGAATTAAAACAAAAAATATCATTTGAAAATACTAAAGTCGTATCTCTTACAGCAAAGTAAACGTAACTCTTAAGCTGGTGACGACGTCATCAGTTCTAGAAGGTCTGTCGCGTTTGCCGTATCAGCATTGATTCCTTTAACCTCAAATATCTGCTTGCACAGGCTTCATCTCGCGCTTGCAAAGCAGATTGACTGGAGAAAGGAATGCTTAGTTCATGAACTTCACATGTGGTTCATAGGTCACATGACAGGCCACATAACATATTCTTATCCGTGTGTGTAATGCAATTAGTTAAGGACTTGTAATCATTTTAAAATTAATGAACAATATAAGCAAATAGAATTTCTATAACAACAAAATGAATTAATTTTTTTTTCTGAACCTCATAGACATTTAGAAGTATCAAGATATGTATATATGAAATATTTACTTGCAACATTAGCCTATTACAATTCAAGTAAAACATTCATGGGAAAATGTCACATTTTCTTGAAAAACCCAAAGTTTATTTAGAAATTAGTTACATAGTGGGTTTTTTTCGTTGCATCTCCTACCTATTAATAAGTTGTAAAAAAATTAACCTCAGAGGATGCGCGCGAGAAAATTGAATATGAAACTTGTTAGGGCACATAGAATCATGATTAATATTCTCTTTGACTCTTATGTTGCCTGGCAATCTTACAAATAGCTCCGTTTTCCACTTCTTTGCTAGTAATTTACTACCAGTAATATCGAAATTTTCTTTTGGGATTTGTATTGATATCTGTTTATTTGTTATAATTATGGATATTTTTACAGTCATCATAGACCTGGATAGGTTCACTCATTGTTAATGCCATGGATAAAAAAGTTTGTACAGCGGACTCTTTTGAATTCCAAAATATCAGCGAATTCATGTGGGTAAGTCTGTCTAAATGACTCTCTCCCCCTCCCCTGTATTTGGATGTCGTCTGAATTTACTTTGCCCTTGTGACAAGTATAATTTCACTTGCAGGCTGATTAATGGAACCTGGTTACAGTATCCTGCAGTACGAGAGTTTCACATCGCAACTTCAAAAAATCGTTCGTCGCTGCGGATGACTACAGTCAAGTAACAACCGCCTACAATGTGAAAGGAATTTCATGGACTTCTTCGACCGACACCGTATCTCGTCGTTAATCTCGTTTTAATGCGGAACGCTCCGGTGGCTGTGGAAATCGACTACAAATGGGACATACTTCCGACAATTACGACCCGAAGGATATTCAACTCTACTTTGCTGGCGAAGGACTCGTGCTGGGGATGTTTTTTATTCATCGCGAACGTAATCGTGTTGCTTAGGATGCAGAGAATAAGTATGAGCGCAAAAATAGAACGTTGGACCCGCCCAGGCAAAATTTCCCCTTGTTTTAACCCTGTGAAATAGGCCGTTTCATTTGGCTATAGGTGGATGTCTGGAACTGTGTAATGGACGAAAAGTTGTTCGAACGCTAGTTAAAAGTGAAGTAGTATAACCTCGGTCATGTATCCTATATATATAAAGTATCATGTATCCTATATATAATTGATCATAAATAAACAGAGTCGAAATATATCTTGCGTGTACGCAATAGGAATCTCTTATATAAATGTTCATAAATAACAGAATCTAAATATATCTTTGCGTGTACGCAATAGGAATCTATTTAAAGTGCACATATTTTTAATCATAATTTTATGAATCCATATACATATGTATAAACAAATCAGGTAGCCTATAATCAATCTGTTACCTTTTATCTTACCAATATCTGCAGTTATATATGAGTTAGTATATGGATTAATGAATCAGATATATAACATTTAGCATAAAAATCAACGAATCAATCAGCATAAACATAATGATTTTATCAATTCATATATGAAATTTTTTATCAGTTAAAATACTGATTTTTATCATGTTAATCTTCATTCTATGCAATTATCGGAGTACATTAGTATTTTCTGTAGCATATGTATCTTAATGAGATGAAGTGAAAAACTGTATCATTATATATCACGTGATCACTATTATTTACCAATATCATTGTTTTATATTTTATTACTTGAATCAATTCATGTACACCATGAATTTTTATTTACTTATATATATTCACATAGTGTCTGTATCACACTCCTATAAGTCAAGTGCAAGTCAAGTTTGAGTAATATTCAGTAGTTGGTTTTGGTAGCTGACCGAGCTAATGTAAGTGTTTACATAATAAAAATATGGAATGTTAGTCCATATATATAAAAGACAGATTGCTTGCAGGAATGTGATCAGACTAGAGACGCTAAAGATGACATATACAATAAGTATGTAGGCTAAGTGACATGCCGTCATCTGTGGTCATCATTTGTTTTGAAACAGTCCAAGCTCCCTGCTTGAGACAACTACCCCGACCTATAATTCAAACGGCCTACGTGATCTGTAGCGTGGTCTCATTTTGATGTGTGTTCGTAATAAACTATGTCATTTGTATGTATGTTCATATGTTCGAACTACTGTCTGTTCCTTCATAACTTGTAACAGAGATGGTAGACGGGCAGAACAGAGTTAGCTATCGTCATTAGAAGACCTGTATCTCTTTACCTAAGCTTTATCATGTAGAGAGAACAGAATAGCCATCATCATTGGCAGAAGCGATCAAGCTATCGTTATTAGAAGACTTGTACAATCATATCTGATCTTCAGCATGTAAAACTTCAGAAGAATATATGTATTTTTATACTTCGTGTTTTCTACAAGAACCTCCTCAACATGAGTTTAAAACACATCATCGTCATAAACAAGAAGATAATCCCGACTTCGTAAGTGATCTACAAACCCCAAAAACACTCCATTGAAGATGGAAGTGCAATACCAACCAACTTAGCGTATAGATTATCGCAAGTCTAACATTACCTCATAGGGCGCCTTATCATACAAGGCACAAGCCCTAATATATATACACACACACGTTTATATAGTTGCTGACATTTACACTTTCGTTAATCATAGCCATGCCATAAAGCTAGGCCTAAGGATAATTAGCTCGACCAAATCTCCATCACCCTAAGAAGATACGAACCCAACTCGAACTGTCCATAAAGCAGTAAGTCTTACGAATTCACGTGGCCTCCCTACAGCATCAGTGACGACGCGACTTATTATTATTGTTCCATATATCTTCCTCTCCTCCGAGTACTAAAACCGCCGAGATATGCACGTAGGTGGTTCCAAATCCTTAATCCTCATTTGAATGGCGTTACGCCTATTTCCCTTAAGAGGGAATGGTAGGAGGCGTCAGAGAGAGAGAGAGAGAGAGAGAGAGAGAGAGAGAGAGAGAGAGATAGAGAGGGTTGAAGGGTAGATGGAGAGGGAAGGGGAAATCTCTGAGGTGTCTTCCATACACAATACGACTGATGGTATGGTACTGCTATGGCCCAGAACGGCCGTCAAAATCCAAACTGAACGAAAAAAAAATAAGTACTGACTAGATGACACACACACACACACATATATATACACACACACACACACATATATATATATATATATATATATATATATATATATATATATATATATGTATATATATATACATATATATATATATATATATGATATATATATACATATATATATATATATATATATATATATATATATATATATATATATATATATATATATATATATATGTATATATAATGACAGCGGGCAAGACAGCTACACATTCCAACAGGGGTTCCAGCAATACAACAGCTTACATGATCAGTTTATTAAAGAGACGTTCGAGCCCCAAAACATTGGCACATCATCAGTCTGGAATAAAATTTATTCTTTTTTTTTAAAAAACAGTAAAAATAAAGTAAAAGGTACAATCCAGAAATATGAATTATTAAAAGAAGCTTATAAGTATTAAAAAGACTACCTATCAGTTCAGAGAACAAGAGCAGAATGACTAGAAACGTGAGGACCGACCAAACTACACTTCAGGCTTAACGAAAGGGGAGCGGCAGAGACGTAATTGTTTAAATTAGGCGATAGGTGTTTAATGTAAAGTGACTCAAGTGTTGTTAGAAAGGATGCTTGGGTTGTTGAGGTAAGGATAGAAAAAAATGTGTTTTTTCCATAGGAATCTTGCATTTTGAGGTATGTGTTCGAATACTCGAGAGTTCGGGAATCGATATCCTGGATCCTGTCCTATAGCTGAGTCCCACTGTGACTTGCAACAATCTCCGTGTTGACCCAATATAAGTCTTGGGCATTCATATTTATAGATTACATTGGACAACATAAAATCTTGAAGCTTATACCTTGTAATTGAAGAAGCTACCTATCTTTTTGGATTTACAGGGATTAGGGTTAGTCTTAGGAAACCTAATTTTTTTCTATAATGTTTTTTATGGGGATTAGGGTTAGTCTTAGGAAACCTAATTCTTTTTCTATAATGTTTTTTATATTCAAGCGTAGTTTATCTGTGTGGATAAAGGAATTGATGCGTACATATTAAGTTTAGGTACGTTGAAACTAGCAGGGGGTGGAGATACGTAATTAGAAACCGTTTATTATAATATAAACACATTTCTTTGGGTAGGAGTTAGCTGTAAAAAATTTCAGTAGGTACTCAATTTCATATGGAAAGGAGACCAGTCAGACGTATATTTAAATGCTCTGTGTACCAAAGTAATGACAGAGTTTAGCTTTTAAAGCCATAAAAAAAACGAACTGTAAAAAAATTATTTTTTTTTTTTTTTTTTTCCCAATCCAGTAAAAGTACTCTTGGCGATATACACTAGTATTAAAAACGTTTGTTCACTCCTAGTAATTTTTTACATCCAAGAAGGCTATTGAATTGTTGTTTTCAGTTTCTATGGTTAAATTTCACGTTTTGGATGAACAGTGTTGATAGAATCAAGAAAAAACTCGTAACATTGCCAACTGGTGTTTAACGGGTAAAAGTATCATCAACGTACTTCTATTAAAATGCTGGTTTAAAATTATCAGGGCAAACTATTTAGAAAAAATTTTCTTTCAAGATGACTCATAAAAAAGTTAGCAAATAAAGTCCTAACGGTGATCCCATAGCAACTCCCTCGACCTGCGAGTAAAGCTGTTTGTTAAAAACAAAGCCGAATCTTGCACAGCAAGTCGAGTAGTGTCTTAAAAAGGTGTCTGCTAAAACCGTGAAATTCTTCTATACCCTCATAACTTTATAAGAATAATGTCTATGGTTTCTGTAACTGGAACGTTAGTGAACAACGATTCGATGTCAAAACAGTCATAATTAGTTCACCATCTTGTTGAATTATTGTTGTTGAAATTCAAAACAATTTTTTAAAACAATATTGTGAGTTTGAGAAATCAGTTTGAGTAAAGCTGTTTTTAACAAACAGCTTTACTCGCAGGTCGAGGAGTTGCTATGGGGGATCACCGTTAGGACTTTTCCTTTATTTGCTAACTTTTTTATGAGTCATCTTGAAGAAAATTTTTTAAATAGTTGCCCTTGATAATTTTAAACCAGCATTTTATAGAAGGTACGTGATGATACTTTTACCCTGTTTAAACACAGTTGGGCAAATGTTACGAGTTTTCTTGATTATATCAACACTGTTCAATCCAAACGTGAAATTTACCATAGAAACTGAAAACATACAATTCATAGCCTTCTGGATGTAAAAATTACTAGGAGTTGAACAACGTTTTGGAATACTAGTTGTATATCGCAGTACTTTTACTGGATTGGGAAATAATTTTTTACAGTTCGTTTTTTTTTATGTCTTTAAAGCTAACTCTGTCATTACTTTTGGTACACAGAGCATTTTAATATACGTCTGAACTGGTCTCCTTTCCATAATGAAATTGAGTACCTACTGAAATTTTTTACAGCTAACTCATACCCAAAGCAATGTGTTCTTAATATTATTAATAAAATGGTTCTAAATTACGTATCTCCACCCCCTGCTAGTTTCACGTACCTAAACTTAATATGTACGCATCAATTCCCTTACCACAGATAAAACTACGCTTGAATATAAAAAACATTATAGAAAAAGAATTAGGTTTCCTAAGACTAACCCTAATCCCCATAAAAACATTATACAAAAAAAAATTAGGTTTCCTAAGACTAACCCTAATCCCTGTAAATCAAAAAAGATAGGTAGCCTCTTCAATTACAAAGGATAGCTTCAAGATTTTATGTGTCCAATGTAAATCTATAAATATGAATGCCCAAGATGCCTTGTACTTATATTGGGTCAACACGGAGATTGTTGCAAGTCCGTTATTATAGTCACATGGGACTCAGCTATAGGACAGGATCCAGGGATATCGGATCCCGAACTCTCGAGTATTCGAACACATACCTCAAAATGCAAGATTTCCTATGGAAAAAACACATTTTTCTATCCTACCTCACAACCCAGCATCCTTTCTAACAACACTTGAGTCACTTTACATTAAACACCTATCGCCTAATTAAACAATTACGTCTCTGCCACTCCCCTTTCGTTAGCCTGAAGTGTAGTTTTGGGTCGGTCCTCACGTTTCTAGTCATTCTGCTCTTGTTCTCTGAACTGATAGTAGTCCTTTTTTAATACCTTATAAGCTTCTTTAATAATTCATATTTCTGGATTGTACCTTTTACTTTATTTTACTGTTTTTTAAAAAAGAATAAATTTTTTATTCCAGACTATGATGTGCCAATGTTTTGGGGCACGAAACGTCTCTTTAATAAAACTGATCATGAAAGCTGTGTCTTGCTGGAACCCCTGTTGGAATATGTATATATATATATATATATATATATATATATATATATAATATATATAGATATATATATATATAACTGTATATATATATACACACACCATATATATATATATATTATTTATATATATATATATATATATAATATATATATACTATATATATATATAGTATATACTGATATACGTGTATATATATATATATATATATATCTATATATATAATATATAGTATATATATATATATTATATTATATATATAAGTAGCAGCCTCTTCCCAAAATATGCATAAACAACTTCACCTCTTTTGACAGTCTCCGATTTAAATATGAATTATGAATGGCTCAAGTCGCGGGGCGATGGCGCGGAAAATGATTTTACCAGCGAATTTTATCGCCCGTTAAAAATGACCTTTAATGAGGACCAGTGACCAGTGGCCTTAATGACCAGTGATTCCCTTTTGATTAACTGTTTAGCCTTTCGCTCTATCAGCAGGAAATATGCACGTCCTTTATTAGGAAGTCCGGCTTTACTAGTTAAGGCAGTGTGTGAATAAATTGTGAAAGAAAAGCATCACTCTCATGTCTCTTAGGCTGGGCAATGTTTAGATTATTATGAATTATAAAACATTTGTGATTAATTTGAAAATAAACATATCATCAGGCTAAAGTTGAATGTTTTTTTTCTGTTATATTACACGGCAAAAATCATGTAATGTTTAGATTATTATGAATTATAAAACATTCGTGATTAATTTGATCATAAACATATCATCAGGCTTAGGTGAATGCTTTTTTTCTGTTATATTACATGGCAAACATCATGTAATGTTTAGATTATTATGATTATTAAACATTCATGATCAATTTGATTATAAACATATCACCAAGTTTAGGTGAACGTTTTTATTATATCACAGGGCAAACATCATACTTGTCTATTTTTGTTTTCTTTATTATTTTGGTGTTTTAATCTTTCGACTTCCAAGTCCATATTTATTACCCAGTCTCTGCCTCCCCCTTTTTTAAAGAAGGTACTAATGTATAATGTTTTGAGTTATAAGGAAATCGGAAGTCTTGATTTTTATCAAGTTCACGATTCAAAGCACAATATACTTAGGATTACAGACGTGTTTATAACCTCTAAATATTATAAAACTGTAGATCCAATACACCCCTATCAAAAGAAAAAAAAAACGGCTCTAGACAGAACAAAACTATATATTTCAATACCCTGAAATATATTAGGAGTTCAATTTATGCCTGCTTCCTAATTGATATTGAAAATTTGACGTCTTAAAAAATTGATTACATAAATTACGGAGAGCAAGATGACAGAATTAAAAGAATTCTCACTTTGTTTTGTCTTAGTTTAAGGGTTTTATGTATATATATATAGATATATATATATATATATAAAAACATATATATAAACATATATATTATATATATGGTATAATAAATGTATATAAATATATATAATATATATAGAGATGTATATATATATATTATATATAGTATATATTATTTAGATACCATATATAGGATATCTTATATATATATATCATAATATTCTATATATATATATATATATAGATATATATATATATATATATAATATATATATATGTACATATATGTTTATAATATATTGTAAATTATAGTTTATATATATATATATATATATATATATATATATATATATATATATCTATATCTATATATATATATACTATATATATATCTATTTATTTCATATAGATATATATATATAAGATATATATCTATATATACATATATATATATTATATATATATATATATTATATCTATACATATATATATGTATATATATATAAATATATTATATATATATATATACTGTATATATCTATATATATATCCTATATATATATATACATATATATAGATATAGATATATATATATAATATATATATATCTATAGATATACTCTATATATTATATACTATATATCCATATATATATATTTTATATCTATATATATATATATATATATATATATATATATATATATATGTATGATATATATATATATATATTATATATATATATATATATATATATCTATAATATCTATATATATATATATAATATAATATATATATATATATGTAATTATATATATATATATATATATATATATATAATCTATATATATATATATATGTACCTGATATACTATCTATACTATATCATATAATATATATCTATATATATATATATATATATATATATATATATATATATCTATAAAATGTAAATATATATATATATAATATACATATATCATATATCTATATATATATATATAGATTTCCAATATATATCTAAATATATATCTATATATATATATATCTATATATATATATATATATATATAATATCTACGTATATATATATATATATATATATATATATAGATATATATATATATATATATATATAGAGCTAAATTAAAATATAGGCAAATACATACTACATACATACATACATACATACATACATAAATATATCAATTTAGGAATAAAAAGTTATTTCTAATCTTTGCCCGATTCGACGTATAATATGATAACGGCAGAGCCAATTACTTATGGTATAATCTTAGCATCATCCATCTGCTTTTCTCTCCTATCTCTCTCCTCTCTCTTTGTTTAAACTTGATTTATGTGTATTTGATACTTATTATGTTCTACTTTCTGTTTTTTCACCTCGTTCTTCTAAATTTTCTATAATTACCTAAAAATCAAATGTAAGTACATTACTGATGATCCTAACAACAAAAACTTAGGGGTTATAGAGAGAGAGAGAGAGAGAGAGAGAGAGAGAGAGAGAGAGAGAGAGAGCAGCAAATATCGTGCCAGGAGATGTGAAGAAATGCAGTATAATTTTTCACTCCCAGAACGTAGGAATCCCACTAAGAGCCATCATAGAGTACCCAGCTGGGGTTCCCTTCCACGCTCGATAATAAGCAATATCTCGGTCAGTCAAGAAAATATCCTTGGAAATACTGAGGGACTTAGTACGGCCTTGCAAGGAAATACGATTTCTGTGGAAACCCTTCAAGAAACATTGCTTTTGGTGTAGACAGAATGTTGTTTGTGATATAATCACGGTACTCAGAAGCGATGATATTAAAAGAGAGAGAGAGAGAGAGAGAGAGAGAGAGAGAGAGAGAGAGAGAGAGAGAGACATAGTTCTTAGAATATAAACCACTGTTATTCACTGGTATCTCGGAAAATACTCTCTGATAAATGTTGTTTTTGATGTAAAAAAAAAAAAACATCAGGGAAGCCACAGTATTGATAAAAAATACTAATGTCCATTAGTATCTCTGCAAATGCTGTTTTCAAGAAAAATGTTCTTGTTGATGAAAACACGTTACAGAGGATTACAAATATGAAGAAAAAATTGTTCTTAAAATATTTACTGAACGGACCATGTCAAGATTAGCGAACCCACTATTTTCCAGTTGCCTCTGAGAATGGTGGTTTCATAACAGCGAAATTATCAGTCTTGTTGTCATGATTCATTTTTGAGGTGTCAACAAAAAAGTATTTTTCGTTTCTCAATTTTGTCGGGGGTGGATATTTTTTAATGATAAAGCTGTACTAATTGGTATCGGTCCCGTATATATATTTCAAGAAAGTATGTCAGCATTTCCCAAGCTTGTCACTTTGGGCCACACTGTTTCCAAGGAGAAGCTAAACTGACGATTCCTACATTCTAGGAATGTCACAGCCCATCACTCTACAACGGCGTCTTAAATATATTGCCTTAATTATATTCCTGTTGCATATATATATATATATATATATTATATATAATTATATATATATATATGTATATATATATATATATATATATATATATATATACATATGTGTGTGTGTATATATCAATATATACTACTTATGAAAGCAAGGTTGCCAAGTATGAGACTCAACTCTAGTATATGGAAATTACCTGCAGATATTGCATAAGAATGAAGAAAAATAATTGAGGCTGTTGAGAACAATTATTACGCATAATAGGTGGCGTCAAAAGAATGAAAAAGGGTAAGATTTGAACAGATACATAAGGAGGTTAAAATAAAGTAAATCATTAAATTAAAGTGCTGTGAGATGGTCCTGTCATGAAGAAAGTATATGAGACGACAGGGCGAAAAGGTATATGATTAGGAGGCGTCTGGGGGAAGGAATGTAGGAAATCATGAACAGTGCTGGACAGGAAACTGGAAAAGTCACTGGAATGGCTGGAAAAGAAGCGCATTCATTTCGGTGAAGTTCGCAATCCATACAATATACAGGTAAGCGACACTGTACGCAAGGGAATTCGATTCATTGATGAAGCTTGTGTGTGTGTGTGTGTGTGTGTGTGTATGAATCTGTATGAATTTCCTAATGTTGTGGAGTGGAATACCGAGGCTACAATTAATAAAACTCATTAACAGATTCCCAAGGAGATATCACTTAGTGCACCTATATTCTAATATCAACTGTGAAAATAATGTTAACCTTTACAGGAAGACGTTTTCCTCGCATAGGTCAACGCTCCCTGTTCCATAAAACTGACAGCAGTATGTGCGGTCTGTGTGATGTATCCCGGAATAAAATGGAAATGAATGACAGGCAATAAAGGTTAGATACGAAAAGCGCTGTAAGAACAGATTCGGTTTAAGTCACAAAGAAAACTACGAACGGAAGGCAAAGATGAATGTCGATTTTATTGCTGCAATTCTGATTTAGAACAGATATTGAATTTCCCTGCATCTACCGGCAGCGAAATATTGTGCGCACGAGAACTCACCCTTTAGTTTCACTATGTATAATATATGAAGTGGGGAAGGGTCTTGATATTTTTGCTATGAAGGAATTGCTAATTCGATGGCAAACAAAATTCAATGTTGTTTCACAAATCGGGTAACAGAGGCTCGTTAAAAAATCTCCAAACAATGATGTCGACGTTTTTGTAAAAAATGCGCTGGACCAAACAAAAACTGCCATCCTGCTAGATATGTTACTTCAGCTATAGAACGTGCATTGCATTAATCTTTTATGACAACTGTCATGACCAAGCTATAGGTGGCACAGTGCACAGCAATAATGAAAGAGGTGTGGAGAGAGAGACCAGATAGCGTTTTCATTCCATGGCAACAGACAATGATTTTTAGAAATACCAGGAAAAAAGGCCTTTCAACGTAATGCATTTATATTACTGGGTGATTATGATGAACCGCGGTCTTTGCTAATATGAACAAAGTGCTCTAGAAATGAACCACACCCTTCTCAGATCCATACACACGAGCGTATACGTGTTCACTATATGTTATAATAATACAAAACAAGCAATTTTAGAATTACACAAATGTTTGGCAATGATCAATACTAAAAGCAATCACTGAGGTGAAAATTCATATACCCAATGACGTATTTAACTAAAAGCGAAAAATATGCTAGATGTTTGAATGAACTATGCAATACACATGAAAATAAAAGAAAACTGGAGCTACTATCACAATCAGTAGACTGATCCCTCGTCATCACAAAGCCCTCTTAAACATTCATCTAAGCAATTTGATGTGATTTCATAAGTAACCAGTCAAATGAGGAAACCGCTTTCGTCGGATGAAAGACATCAAGTAATAGATACTAATGATCGTCATCTTCCGCGGGGTGGGGGGGTCGGGGGTGGGGGGGCTATCCTACGCTCATAGCCATCAAAGCAACGACGGATATTGTACTCGCCTAATGACCAGACCTAAGGGGACGATAACAAATTGGTAATTCAGCATCAGATATTTTCTTTTGCTTTGACGTCGCTGGGAATACGAGTTTGCTAAAGCTTACAATTAGCTCAGACACCCACCCCGTCCCACCACCCACCCTCTAGCCTATCCCCCTTGTCCCGGCAACTCAATGGAATTAATGACGGGACATCATAGACTAGAGATATTAATGACGTTTTTCGTCTCTGCAGTGAATCGTAATGGTAGTGATTAAGTTGGGGCGAATATTACGTAGCGAATATGATTGACTAAGTCTCTGATTTGGATCTGTCAATTATTCCGTCATTATTTCATTACATTCTGAGTAATCGACGTCTGATAACGAGTAGATATTCACGATTAGCGAATGCTTCTGTTATGGAGATCTATTTGATACAACCAGAATAATCTAAATGAACTAGCTATGAATGTGTACAGAACGGCTATATTAAAAAAACATTATTATAAGAAGTAAATAACACATGCAGTTTGTTTACATAAGAGTTACTTTGCTTGTTTTTCAAAAACTTGGATATATTCACAGTGACTTTATCTTCTGTTTTGCAGGTGCTTGCACGCTTTCAGGCAATCAACCCTTGGATAGAAAATAAAATAATGAATATAAATGTGCAAAACCTTGTCCTCAAATAAATTGTAAAATAACCTAAACCAATACTTGTTTTCTCCGTTAGGTTATATATCAGTAACAGACAAGTAAATTGTAGGGTGATGTCATTGTTCTGAATCAACAAGTTCTGTGAAGTGAAAAATGTAGAAATGTTCAGGGAATTGTTCTCTATTTCTGGCGCTAGAATGACCAATTTGGTGCAATTTTAAACCTGAATAATTTTGTTGTTTCGAAGGTTATTCGATACAGACAATAAAAAAAATAGAGTTATATAAATAAATGTCCAAAATAACCTGTCGAATTTAGGCAAGAGCAAACTGTCTGCCTGCAAAAATGTTTGCTTCGAAATAATGATTTGGAGAAATCTCTCTCTCTCTCTCTCTCTCTCTCTCTCTCTCTCTCTCTCTCTCTATATATGATATATATATATATATATATATATCTTCAAAACGCCTTCAGCAGCACATCGAACCTCCTTAGACTTTTTGCCCCATTCCCTGATGATAAGGCGATTTCTGTCAAGTACCTCTTTCACCAAAACAATAGACCCACTTAAGCTTTCATCTCTTCCGTCCTCCTAATGCTTCTGAAATATTTATACATTCATTTCTGCAACCTCTCATCGCCTAGTCATCGATAGGACCAACCTAACTCGGAATATTCTAACCCATCTTTTCATTTACAATAAACTTTTTTCAATCCTGTACCTTAGTTCATTATTCCCTGTCATTCAAATATAAATATTTAATATAAATCGTACATCCAGCTTTGGCACATCACTAATATAAGCACTTAATCTATTTAAAGTCTAAGTCAAATAATGGTAATAAAATAAAAACACTTCAAGTGTTCGCTTTGAGTGACGAAAACTGAAGAAAATTATTATGATTAAGTGGAAAGATCCACAGAGCACTTAACGAAAACTTGCCTCCAAGAAAAAAAGTAATAATAAATAAAAATGCTTAGCGTTACTTTTCCGCTGCTAAAACATCAGGGAAACAAAATCATCGCATTCATAATGTCATTCCAGGGCAAAAGCGCCAGGTAATCTAGTCTCACAGAAGCAATTAAGAAAGCTGTTTTGAATGCAGAGTGGAAAACGGGCGAATACTGCATTGTTTTAATTGCCTCTTTTGAGCTGAATTTCCAGCGGTGCTTAATGACGCTAGTTAACTGAACTTTGCACCGGTAGAGACGATTATCCTAAATGTTTAACGTTAAGAGTTTACGGGCTGCGCTGTGAGCAAGAGGCTGTGCTGGCATAAGGCCAGCTGTTACAACAACAACAATGATAGAGAGTAAGTTGATTGTTGCTGAGTATATAAAAAGCGCTTCTTACATCAGTTATAGTAGATTCACATCAACCGCGCATTCGATGCCTAGGCCAGTCCCTTGCGACGCTCCTAATTGGCTGTTGATAAGCCAATCAAAGGACTGGAAACTCTCAGACTCTCTCTACAGTTCACGTAGGCAGGATGTGTGTTCCACCTCAGGATATCCTACCCGTGTGAACTCTGGAGAGAGACAGAGCTTCCAGCCCTGTGATTGGCTTATCAACAGCCAATCAGGAGCGTCGTAAGGGACGGGCCTAGACATCAAATGCACGGTTGATGTGAATCTACTATAGTAAGTGTTATTATTAAAGTTTTAACTTTGGTTGTCACAATCATCGACCAACAACCAGCAAAATAATAAGTTGGTTAGCCAAACCGAGGAGTTATGGTCGTAGTCACAAGGAAAAACGCTGCTAAGAATTCACAATTTCGTTAATAAATTGTTGTCCGTATTTTGGAGATTTTCACTGTCATGGATATACAATCGTCAAAATAATGAGTTGTTAACTAAATGGTACAACTAGCGTTGCTGTCACAAAAGAAAAAAAAAAAACTGCTAAAGAAATTCAATGTATTGACCGATTTGCTGTTCATATTTAGAAAGGTTATCACAATCTAGACATATAATCAGCAATGTACTATAGAGCTAAGTGGATAACTGGTGTTGTAGTCACTTAGAAAACCATACTACAAAAAAAAAAAAAAATAATAATAAAAAATAAAAACAATGTCACGATTAAATAATAGTTTATTAAAAATTTAAAAAATACAAATTTGTCGCTTACTCAGGGAGGAAGCCTTATAAACTATAGTTTGTTGTTGCTGTTGTTGCCAGGGGGGCGGGTGGGGAGGGGGTGTAGGAAAGCCTAAAAAGGTCTGAAAATGGTGTTTTGCGTTGAGTTAAAAATACTAGAATTTTAGGATATAGTATTCATGATTTATTTTTTAGAATGAAAATGTAAAAAAAATAAATAATATGCATCTTAAACAGCACAGAATAATTATTTCTCATAAAATATAGCGTATCTATTTTAATTTTCATTGGTGAAACAACGTTCTATTTGACTGTAGATTTTAGCACGCGCCCCGATTAAGGTAGAGGCCGGATCACGCCTTGTTTAAATAAATTCTATTATATGCAAAAGATAAACTTTTAACAAAGACTTTTGAACACACGAACACTGCGTCTCCCCAACTAAAAACACACCATTGCAGCTGCTCTGTATAGCAGGTGTGAAATGGAAACGTACAGATTTGATGAAATTACTTATAATCATACAGGTTTATCTTGACCATGAGATGTATTGTTTGAATATTTCAATCGCATCATATGTTATTTTGTTTGTTTGTATGGTGCTTTTACGTTGCATGGAACCAGTGGTTATTCAGCAACGGGACCAACGGCTTTACGTGACTTCCGAACCACGTCGAGAGTGAACTTCTATCACCAGAAATACACATCTCTCACTCCTCAATGGAATGGCCGAGAATCGAACCCACGACCACCGAGGTGGGACGCTAATACCATACCAACCACGCCGCTGAGGCGCTTAATCGCATTATATGGGTATTCCCTTACACAATGTGGCGTTCTGTAACCCAGGGATAAATGTGGACCACGGATACTCTAGTATTTGGTTTCCTAGTTTAGTATTTATCGATAATTCAGTTTGAAAGAGAGAAACAGTGAGACTGATAAGGATTTAATGCATATATAATAGAGGCGATATTCAGTGAAAAGCTTGGAAATAGAAAATCAAATATCTCTCTCTCTCTCTCTCTCTCTCTCTCTCTCTCTCTCTCTCTCTCTCTCTATCTTGTAAAACCAAATGTTACTAGTTTATCTCTATAAAAAAATTCAGCGATATTTAGTGAAAATCTTTGAATTAGAACATCAAACCTCTCTCTCTCTCTCTCTCTCTCTCTCTCTCTCTCTCTCTCTCTCTCAATAGATCCAAATGTTACCTAGTTTTTCTCTAAAAAAGACATCAGCGCTATTTAGTGAAAAGTTTTGAATTAGAACATCAAATTCCCTTCTCTCTCTCTCTCTCTCTCTCTCTCTCTCTCTCTCTCTCTCTCTCTCAGTAAATCCAAACGTTACAAGTTCATCTCTGAATAAACATCAAATGAAACTAGTAGTGATTTTTGCCATCAATGTAACATTATTTTTAATTAAACATTATTATTCTCTATGAACTTTCAACTTCCTTTGAAGAATGAGAAGGTTATAAATGAGTAGTTTCTTATGTAGCTAAGAACGAACAACAGAATGAAGCATTTTATTTAAACATTCTGAATACAAAGACACGAAAACATCTCATTCCATCTAATCTTATAAACCTACGAGTGCAGCCCAACTGAGGTTGCTTTAGTGAATAAAGACTATGAAAAGTAATAATAAAAAAAAAATTCAAGTGTCCCTCGAGATCAGATAAAACAGCAGCGTAAGCTTTCGATCAACTCCCTACCCCAACCCCTCCCCCCTCTCAACCCCTCCCCCCTCCTCAACCCCCCCCCCCCCCCTCCAACACAGACCCCCGCCAACCCCAAAGCTACACTCCCTGATAGTGAGTTATCTCCCAAATAGGAAACATTTTGTTGTGGACTATTCACGATCTAACCGAGTCCACATATCTATTCATGGGTTGTTGTAAACCGACAAATAGTCCGCGGTAGGACTCTCTCTTCTCTCTCTCTCTCTCTCTCTCTCTCTCTCTGTGGGTACACGGCTCCCAGGGATGAGGGTTCCGCATACGAATGACTGAGAGGAACCTTCCACAAATTGCATTAGGTTTATTTCTGGATGAAGCTTCGATGGGTTTGGAATACCCTTCAAGGCTCACAGTGTCCGATGCCGTTGCTTGAATTGGTCTCAAAGGGCATCCGATGACCTCTTGGTAGCTGGGTGCACCCTCATCTCTCTCTCCTCTCTCTCTCTCTCTCTCTCTCTCTCTCTCTTGTGCTTGTGTTCGTAAAGTATTGTTGCCTTTGTACTGAAATAAAGAGATACTCTTTATTTCAAAATACACAGTAAAATAGATTTAAAAAAAAATGAGATATATGAAAAAGAAAAAAAAAAATCACTCATTAACCTTCAGTATCTACTGGTGGTTTTTGTAGGGTAGCGCAGAATTCAGTATATATATATATATATATATATAATATATATATATATATATATATATATATCTATATATATATATAGATATATATATATATATATATCATCTATATATATATAGATATATATATATATAGATATATATATATAGATTATAAATATATATATCTATATATATATATATATTCTATATATATATATATATCTATATATATATATATATCATATATATATAGATATTTATATATATATATATATATATATATTATAATATATATATATATATATATAGATATATATATATATATATATAGATATATATATATATAGATATATATATATATATATATATATCTATATATATATATATGTATATATATATATATATATATATATATATATATATATATATATATAAATATATATATATATATATATATATATATATATATAATATATATATATATATTTATATATATAATATAATATATATATATATATATATATATATATAATAATATATATATATATATATATATATATATATATATATATATAATGACCGATATAAATTGTATGAATTTGCAAGTTGTCTAAAAAACAATTTACACACTAATCAAACTGAAAACCAAAATTGCACACATACGTAAAAATACATTAAAAATGTAGTTGTTCTTTCTTTTCGTGAATTTCTATTAGTCTAAAATGCCCTACAATAATGATTATTCTGGGGGAATTTTTAGATTTTTTTTTCTGGGAATTTGATTTTCCTGCAACCTACTCCGAATATGATCTCTTACATTATAATCGAGTAAAAAAAAAATCCCATTCCTTCTAACTTTCAACAACCCCATTTAAAAAAAAAACACGGGGTCAGTGACAATAAATATAACGTTTCACCAATGAAATCCTGTAACAATTAACAGCGAGCGGATTGTAATCGTTGTAATATGATATTGAAACTCCCCGGGTTAATTACCTTTCATAATAAGCAGAAATCGTTATAAATTAACATTTTATTTTCATTTGATTACTTCGTATACATCCATGCAACAAATTGAGGTTAACAGTGGAAACAAAAGCCATGGCTTGGGAAATAGATTTTTGACGTATGTGCAGTCTTAACCAAAAATTAATTTCGTAAATCTAAATTTTAGTTGTTTTTGAGAAATATTTTGACATGGGTTCCTTTGAAATTATTTGGAGTGTGTTTATACAGACACATCCTAATTGAATTATCTGACTATAAAGATTTTCAGGAATATTTTTATATCAAATATTTCGTCTTTCACTTTTATTATTATACTGGAAGCTATTGTTTATTTATTATTTCAAACCGATAATCATTATTTCTCATCTTCAGATGGAACAAGAATAATAGAAAATTTCTAAGGATATCAATTCTGGAAATATAGAAGGTAAAAAAAAAATTGGGGAATTACAAGTTTCCAGGTTTATAGCTTTACATTCACTGAAAATGAAAACAAAAATAAAAAAAGCTTTATATTCAAAATATAGTTACTTGTTTAGTCAAAAGACAATGCCTGCTATAATTTGCCCGTATATAAACAAAATAAAACTGAAAAGGAAAACATTTGCAATAAAAGTTGTAGGTCACAAATTAACAGAGATATGCTTTGTATTTTAATGGCTAATAAAAAGTTGGCACAACGTCTTCCTAGAAGATTTAACTGGTTAAATTAGCGATAGGGGTCCTTATTTAAAATTTCATATTACAAATGTGATATACATACATGTAATGGTTTATTGCATTCTTCATAAAAGCACTCATACTTGCAGAGAGAGAGAGAGAGAGAGAGAGTTCAGTATATCTTAGTTTTACCAGACCACTGAGCTGATTAACAGCTCTTCTAGGGCTGGCCCTAAGGATTAGATATTTTCACGAAGCTAGGAACCAATTAGTTTCCTAGCAACGGGACCTACAGCTTATTGTGGAATCCGAACCACGTTATATCGAGAAATGAATTTCTATCGCCAGAAATAAATTCCTCTGTATCCGCGCTGGCCGAGCCGAGAATAGAACTTCGGACCACCTGATTGGAGGAACTTGCAGGGAGAGAGAGAGAGAGAGAGAGCTTCTTTTTTAAATTCCATAAACACAAATTAGTATCATACAATGGAAAGGCAAATATTGGAACGTAGTCGTAACTCTGCCATCACTGGACTCCAGGAATAAAAGTCTTTAATTGTAAATAATTCATTGTAGGGGCATCAAATCTCGCTTACCCTCCTAACAATTAAAAGAACCCAAATGAATATTTCACCAATAAAAGCTTCATAGATTGAGTCTCACTTATAAATATAATCATTCGTATTCAATATGAAATTACGAACACATTCTTCTGAATTCTCTACAAAAATAACGATGAAAAGACTCACTGTGGAAGGCAAAAATCCATAAATAAAAACCGCCTTTTGTTTTTTCTAGGAAAGAACATTATTAAAGTTTTAATTACCGTGAAGTGACTTTATGGTGAATAATTATTCTTACTGAGGATGAAATCATGAATAGATCCGTCTGAATTTGATGGTAAAATTGTAAAGAAAATGTTCATTATTCAAAGCGAAAACCCCTGAAGAAATGATGTTTTTTTGCATGTTTTTGCATTACTTGGAAAATTAATTTTCATGGGAATTTTTAGTATCCTAGCTTCATTTTTTTATTTTTACGTTTAAGTCAATTACCAAAGCCATAAGATGGCGCGGAGTACAAGGACATAAATATGGCTGTTAATAAAAAAAAATCAATGCTTATTTCATCTATTTTTATAGAAATATACAGACGATTTTTTATAATAATTCCTTTTAAGTCAATCGTCAGGGGACAGGGGAAAAGGGGATTATTATACTGGGATAAGTGGCCTGATTTACAGCGATTTTTTTTAGGTTAATTCTTTGACAAAGCTAATGGAAGTAATGACTCATATTGCATTTTTAGCCATAAAAATTACTTTTTGGGTATTAATTGTATCACAAATACCACCACAAAGGTAACGGATAATATGCCCCACAAAATCCGACTTTTCAGGGCTATAGGAAGTTTATTAAGTTAATTTTTTTAAAAGAATAATTAAGAATTTAATTGAAACTAGCGTTCTTATATGTTTCTTTTCTTAAGCCTCTAAGAAGGCTCCTTCTAAATTTTATATTTGATATGTACTAAACTTACAAGTAATCCTTTTCTAGCTTCTTATACTTCCTTGCATACCTAGAACTCTGCAAAACTAATCACATTTACCAAGAGAGAGAGAGAGAGAGAGAGAGAGAGAGAGAGAGAGAGAGAGAGAGAGACTCAATTTGATATATTCTATACAACCAAATCAATACCATACAATAACACAATAACGCGTAGTGAGATACTTTTGTAAAAATCAGTTTTACTGATAACTGGAATAAAAATGTGATCACAATCATCACTCTGCAGTCAATGGAGGTCACTGATAAAACTCTTCAGTTGGAAAACATTCATTGCATGGGCATAAAATTCGTTTCCCTCTAATTAATAAAATAAAATAAAAATAAAAATAATTAGTCCCAATAAAAATTTCACATACTGGCGGTTCTGTATGGTAAGCATAAGTGTTCCAGTAACTTGTGAAATAATGAAAATGCGCCAGTCTTAATGTAAAATTATGATAAAAAATAATTAAAAACCAGAATGCGAAAAGATTTACTACTTTTGCGTTACTTAAAAAAAAAAATTTTTTTTGTTTTTTTTTTGGTTTTTAAGTTTTAAATTCCCTGTAGTTTTTTTTTTTTTTTTTTACGTTCGGAGTCATTACCCAAATGATTGGATGGGTCATTGCACATCGGCATAAAGTTGAAAGCTAATGCAAATATTAGGGAAAACGAGAATTAATTGGATTTCAGTTCTTACCTACCCCTTTCCATAGACATATATGAACGAACATTTAGTGTAATAATTCTGTTTATGAAGAATTGGTTGGGGGCAGAG
>NC_061110.1:98993294-99023294 GCF_015104395.2 Macrobrachium nipponense
CATCATAATCGGTTCTGGTTACTAGCAAGTCTAAAGCTGTGGTAACGTTATACATGACCAATTACGCACTCTTTCTTCGTGTGTGGCTTTATCCATATCGAAACAGAGAAATCTGAAATTGTAATATTAGTAACGAATGAAATGCCAAGTGATACAGTATTTCTTCAGTTATCAAGTTGCATGATTTACTTGCAGTGAAACGGCCATTATTATCAACGTTGCTGCTGTTATCTCCATGTAGTATCAACATTGGAGTTCTATGCTCAATTGAGTTTTCTGTACAGCGTATAATCAAGGCCACTGAAAACAGATCTGTCTTTCGGTGGTCTCTGTATAATGCTATATACTTTGAGGCCTGTCCTATATCGTTGCCAGACACACCATTATCGCTAACTTTAACCTTGATTAAAATAAAAACTACTGAGGTTAGAGAGTTGCTATTTTGTAGGTTTGATGATTGGAGGGTGTTTTTTTTTTTTTTTTTTTTTTTTTTTGGGGGGGGGGGGGGGGGGGTGATTAATATCCCAATTGGCAGCCCTCTACCCTCAGTCGTTTCTTAAGATCTCAATTGTTTTCAGTTACAGAAAACTAATCAAAAGGAAAGTAAAGAAGACGTCCATAAAGAAACACTTCGATCGAGACACCTCGTCTCACATTATAAATCCCCTCGAGAATCCCAACTCGTGGGCTCCTTTGGAGGATCAAATAAATGGTCTACAAACAAAGTCATCTCCAGCCAATGCCGTTGCATGGAATCCAATCATGCAAACATTGGATTCCGCTCCTCGGCACCACTCCTTGCAAAAGTCAGCAATGCCCAAAAGGGAATAGGTATTGTTGAGACATCCTGCTGCAGTTTCATCCGATTCCACAGATCAATTCATGGTTTGTTTTAAATTGACAATGGGCGATGGGAGGAATATACTGGGTACACAGTTCGAGGGGCTGAATTTTAGATAGATGTGGGTCCTTTTGCAAAGGCAGTATACTCTTAATCAGGGCTAAGGCATGAAGCAGGTTGGAGTGATTTTCGGGCTGAGTGTTTGTTGTTTATTTATATAATCAATGCATGAGGCAAAACGACCCTGTGTGTACCTGTGAATATTCTCTCTCTCTCTCTCTCTCTCTCTCTCTCTCTCTCTCTCTCTCTCTCTCTCTCTCTCTCTCTTCCTCTCTCTCTCTTTCTCAAATATACTAATTTCTTGGCGGGCCCCAAGTTAACAAAAATGTGATATGTTCACCAACAGAAAACTATTTTGCACTAATTTTTCAGGATATCATTTAGAGAACGGGGCGTGCTTGTTCTTATTTTAATCAAAATTCATTTCAAAAGCAAAGACGAAAAATATTATTAAAATTATTAGTCTGCAGATGAAACTCATTATTTGAAACAAGCCCACAGGGGCCATTGACTAGAAATTCGAGCTTCCAAAGAATACCGTGCTCATTAGTAAGTCTGAGAAAGTAAAGGGAAATACAGGGAGAAGAGATCTCACTAAAAAAAAAAAAAAAAAAAAAAAAAAAAAAAAAAATTAATAAATAATAATAGGTAAAAATATATTAAAATTCACGAATAGCATTAGGTTAATAATGCACTGCATCATCCCTCGAACTTTTGAAGTTCAAATTGCACGACTTCCTCAGGTGTGAGGGACATCGGACCTCTGGAGCTGAGAAGTTTGACAGAAAGGCACATTTACTGCACATTGGCGCTGTTGTTCAGCAAATCAGGTTGCTCTCGGTGGGTAAAGGGGATCAGGGATCAGTTGTCAGTATGAAAGATCTTCATCAATGTCTCAAAAAGAATTGTGGAAACATATTCCATAGCGTGGCTCTTTACAAACGCTATCACTCTGTTTACTTTTTTCTTTTCTAAATATCTTAAAAAGGGTGCGGCAATGAATTGTTAATCTCAACTCTTTCCGGTTAGAGATAGGTCGATTAGAGACAAGCGCCGGATTCCTCGAAGAATGCTGAAATGAAAAAGAGCCAGGAAGAATGACCAATGCAATTTGAAGGCGGTGACGCCTCGGAAATCACATGCTTTGGACATGCGTGTCTGCATATGTGTTCGTAGCATACGATATATGGCTTTGATGATGAGTAATAAGAATAAGAGAGGACACTCTTTGATTACCTTTCAACACCTGGAAGAGGTGTTGAAAGGTGTTGAGGAGTGTTGCAGACCCATCGAATAAGATGGGTTCAATGTCACCATATAGAAAAATGGATTCTCTAAGACGTATTTGACTTATTAAAAATGGTGTGGTTAGTCGGACATAGAGAGATTACAAGGGGGTACTTACTTAGACCTGATTTGGGAGAGGAAAATGACAGTTTATCGGTTTTTTTGGGGTCAGACTTCATTAATTTTATTCCACTTTAATTAATACATTTTGTTCCATTTTAATGTTAGATAATTTGGGACATAAAAAGTATATTTTTGTATCTATGGGGGTTTATTAGTCTAGTTTGCATTTAGCAAACGCCCAGAGAGATTCAGCCACAGATCGAGGGTAGGTAGTTGCCTGACAGCAGTTTGTTTCATTTTGTCTAAACGGGTATCATTTGGTCCTAAAAACTCGTTTAAGAAATATACAAACTTATGAAAAGGTAATAAACAAGAGACCATCCGACGATGGTTCAAGTCATAAGTGCTAACATTAGTAAACATAAACCTATCGCCACGAGATGAATCTCTGGCAGAAACAGGCATCCTCCCTGGAGAACAGTATTCTGGAAGTACAAACGACCAGAAATAGGTTTCATCACTTTTATAGAAACATCACGCCTTACGAGCAATGCCTAACTCTCGCGCGACATTTGCTGAAACTTTCATCAGATGTGTTTCAAAAGTTACACCTAGAATAGTTAAACCTTCAGACTCATTCAGCGAAGTCCCAACCTTCTTAAAGGGGAGTATTTTACAAGAGTTCAGCCTCATACCTCACCAACAGCATCCACTAATTCGGTCCACGTCCAGATTGAGGCTGAGGGAAGCTTCATTTCTCAAAGGTGGTGACTTAACTATATATGTTCACAAGTATTGCATCATCGGCATACTGGACAATCTTGTGTACAAGGCCAACAGCAATCGCTTCTATATAAGGTCCAAAGTCTTAATAGATTTGTGTGCATTTTGACTCTCTCATTGTGTTAAGCATTTAACGTTACGTTTCTTTATGGTGTGTTTACAAAAGTATATATTATACCCCCACCACACACACATATATATATTATATATATATATATATATATTATATAATATTATATATATATATAATATAATAAATATATATATATTATTATGTATATTATATATATATATATATATTATATATATATATTGTATATATATATATAATATATATAATATATTATATATATACATATATATTAACTATATATATATTACTATATATGATATATACATACATATATATATATATATATATATATATATATATATATATATATATATATATACATATATGTATGTATATATATGTGTGTGTCGTGGTCGTATAATATATACTTTTGTAAACACACCATTAAGAAACGTAACAGTAAATGCTTTACCCAGTGAGGAAGTCAAAATACACATAAATCTATTAAGGCTTCTGACGTTATATAGAAGCGATTGTTGTTGGCCTTGTACACAAGATTGGCCCTTATGCCGATGATGCAATACTTGTGAACATATATAGTTAAGTCACCACCTTTGAGAAATGAAGCTTCTCTCAGCCTCAATCTGGACTTGGACCGAATTAGTGGATGCTGTTGGTGAGGTACGAGGCTGAACTCTAGTAAAATACTCCCCTTTAAGAAGGTTGGGACTTCGCTGAATGAGTCAGAAGGTTTAACTATTCTAGGTGTAACTTTTGAATCACATCTAATGAAAGTATCAGCAAATGTCGCATGAGAGGTTGGCATTGTTCGTAAGGCGTGATGTTTCTATAACAGTGATAAAAATGTTAAAATGTTAGTTTTTTGTTTTTTCTTTATGGCTTTAGTTGCGCAATCTTCTGTATACACATTTTGGGAAAACTTCACTTGATTACAGGTAAAGGAAAAACAGATATTAGTAGTGAATTAAAATACTTTAAGAACCGATTTAATTCTACTTAAAAAAAAAAACCGAATCATACCCTGTCATGGCATAGTTAGGTCTAACGCTTGAGAGCATTTCATAATTCAGTAAGATAAAGCGGTCTTTTCCCAAGGGAAAACCAGTACATTGTAAGCCTACCTGTATCAAAAGAATGTCAGTCTATACCACAGTTGATAAGACCAGGTTATTCCATCCACCTGAGAACAACATTGGCTGAGGAAACTACAATGTCAATTTTCTCCCATTTACGACTATGAAAAAGGATTGGTAAACTTGAAACCCTTATTGCCCTGGTTATGATAATCACTTGGCAGATATTATCGTTGTGGGATGGGAATAATGTTTATTGAAGCTGATTGTCCACTACTGCTTCTGCAGTAGTGGTAATGTGTGATGGGATATTTAGTCACTAAACACAAATTGGCTGACTAACTTCCTTCCAGATTTCTAATATGTATGTATACTATATATATATATATATATACTATATATATATATATATATATATATATATATATATATGTGTGTGTGTGTGTGTGTGTGTGTGTGTGTGTATGTAGACTATTACACACATATATATATATATATATATTATATATATATATATATATATATATATATATATATATATATGGCATATATTAGTATATATATATATATATATATAATATATATATATATATATATATATATATTTATATATATATATATAGTATATATAATATATATATATATATAGTATACATACATATTAGAAATCTGGAAGGAAACTAGTCAGCCAATTTGTATTTAGTGACTAAATATCCCATCATACATTACCACTACTGCAGAAGCAGTAGTGGGAAATCAGCGTCAATAAACATTATTCCAATCCCTGGCGATTCCCGCAACGATAATACCTGCCAAGTGATTATCATAACCAGGGCAATAAGGGCTTCAAGTTCATTAGCTAATCCTAATCCTCTTTCATAGTCGTAAATGGGAGAAAATTAACATTGTAGTTTCCTCAGCAAATGTTGTACTCTGGTGAATGGAATAAACTGGGGTTATCAGTTGTGGTATAGACTGACATAATCAGGATACAGGTAGGCTTACAATTTACTCGTTTTGCCTTGGGAAAAGACCGCTTCATCTTACTGAATTATGAAATGCTCTCAAGCGTTAGACCTACGTATGACATGACAGGGTACGATTCGGTTTTTTAAGTAGAATTAAATCGGTTCTCATAGTATTCTAATCCACTGATAATGTCCGTTTTTCTTTTATATGTGATTAAGTGAAGTTCTCCCAAAATGTGTTTACAGAAGAATGCGCAACTAAAGCCAAACAGAAAAAAAAAAAAACATTTTAAAATAGGCAGAGAAATGTTTTCCTCTATTTCTGGGTAACGAAAGCTCATAATGACGACAGGAATTTGACCTGAACAACTCACGTTTCATCTATATCCTGCAATAAAGCAGTAATCTCTCATTAATGGTTATCACGAGCTATCAAAACTCTTCGAATTCAGTAAATCGAGGGCAGTGGTTACAATTTCAATTAAGGTTCAAGCGTCTAAATGTTTCTGAAACTCCAAGTTCGTTATCCGAGCCTCGCAATTTGCCGGTAAATTAATGAATAATTATACAATAAAAGTCAAAACTTTATTTGTGCACACAGAAAAGTGGTAATGGCAGAGACGAGATAAGGGAGCTGTGATACGGCAAACAGTTCTGTCTTTTGAAATATGCATTTAATATATATATATATATATATATATATATATATATATATATATATATATATATATATATATATATACACATCACACACACACACACACACACACACACACACATATATATATATATGTGTGTGTGTGTGTGTGTGTGTGTTTGTGCGTGTGTGTGTGTACTTATTGTTCGCAGTGCTGAGAGTCTGACCCAACGAACTAACCCGTTTATCGTGAAATAAAATATAACCGCAACATTCACAACATTTTCCTTTTTTTTTTTTTTTGACTTGCTACTTTCTTTGGCAATTGACTCACACTTACTTTTTGTCTCTTCCTACACCTTCTTTAATTTATTGGAATACTTTTTTTTCAGAAGAATCGTTAGTACCTGTTACAGGTGCCCTGCTTTTTATACTTAATAAGGTTCTCACTCAAATGAAGTCACTGAACCCAAAAGTCCATTTAATAAGGATTTCCATCTGAAAAAGGACGATAAGAACGCAAAGTAATATAAAAGTTGAACTGAGGGGTAGTTAATTGCCTTATTTGATTATTTAACTCATGCACTGTTTTTTTTTTAGAGGGGAAAATGATCTGGTATTTATTATCTGTCTGATGTAAATCCTATCTTTTAATTTCGGTGAAGCCGTTACTTTAGATGAGCACGCAATCACACAAAAGATATTTTCTAAACAGAAAATCGGTAGCGAGCTAATTATTCTAGCAAAATATCGACCTTTAGTATTCATCATTAGTTTTCAGTAAAATAAACCTAATGTGCTGGCTTTGTCAGTCCGTCCGCTCTTTTTTCTGTCCGCACTTTTTCTGTCAGTCCTCAGATCTTAAAAACTGCTGAGGCTAGAGGGCTGAAAATTGGTGTGTTGATTTTCCACCCTCCAGTCATCAGACATACCAAATTGCAGCCCTCTAGCCTCAGTAGATTTTTAAAAATTTAAGGTTAAAGTTAACCGTATCGCTATTCTGGCAGCGCTGTAGGTACCAACATATGCCACCACCGGACCGTGGCTGTGTTTCACGGGCCTCGGTGAAGAGTTTTATGGGCCGTGGCTGAAGGCATTACCGGACAGAAAACTGGATTTTTAACTTGTAATTTATTAAAACAAAATGTTCCGTTTCAAATGTGAAATATTTATAAAGGGAGGATTTAGAATTTATAAAATATTCTCTTTGCCGCAACACAATGTTTTACTTATCAACGGTTGATAAACTTAACTACCAATAACTCATAGAAAAAGTTTTTTTTAATCATCGTATGAGTAATTCCTGATTTAAAGATATATTATTGAAGGACCTCAGCACGAGTAATTAAATATTTGAAATTGTCCTAAACAATCGTCCGATGCTAAAATGAGCAAATTTAGTAAAATATGACGTAAAGCTTTCTTCGTAAAATTACAAGTGATGCCTTTAATAATAAATTGCCATTATTTTATACTTTAACTGCCAGCTTTCAATGGGTCTTGGGCAATTTTCATATTTCGCTATATACTGAAGGAATTTCCATCACTCTCTCCGTTGAAGATATAAACAAAGAGATGTTCATATTAAAAAACTCTATTCATGGAAGATACTACCATGCTTTCGCGAAATAATAAATTTAAATATTTATCCTCGAATTACACGTTTAATTAATTACCTACGTTAAATGGGACGTTGAATCAAATACTTTATGAAATACACTAAGGCATTTATTGGGAAATTATCATAAAAAAACTTTTAGGTATTTCTAAGTTTTGTATCCTTTGCAAAATAGTCTTCGAAGAAAATGACAAAATCTAAAACACTTTAATTTTGTGCAAAAAGATTTTTTTCTATAATAATGAAAGGTAAAATTTTGGATAAGCTTTTTTTTTTTTTATTGCAGAACAAAAATCAGTTACGGTTTCTTGTCCCTTAACATTTAAGGTAGCCAAAACAATTTTCTTAACTATAATAACTAGAGAGAGCTTTACTGTATCATTTTTAAAAAATATTAGATAATTCGACAAAACTGTTTCTTTTCCTTGACATTCAAAGGTAGCCAAATTTATTCTTTTAGCTATAAACACCGTTGAGTTGTTTCCTATATTATATGAAAAAGTACTGGATAACTCGATTCCTTATCTACTGGAGAATTTTTCTGATTTATCATTTATTTTTCCTTTTACATTTAAAGGCAGAAACAATTGATTTTTTTTACTATAAGCGCTATCGAGTGTTTTTTTTTTTATTATTATATTATATAAACAAATACTAGATAATTCGATTCCTTATTTATTGCAGAATCTCTCTGAATTCATGTTTATTTTCCTTTAACTTTAAAGTTAGTCAAGTTTATTTTTGTTATAATAAACGCTATTGAGAGTTTTACTATATTATATAATAAAATACTGTATAATTCAATTTCTTACTTATTGCAGAATCTATATGATTTCATGTTTATCTTTCCTTTAACATTTAAGGGCACAAACATTTTATTTTTCTAACTATAAACGATATTAAGTGTTTTATTATATTATATAAACAAATACTGGATAATTCAATTCCTTACTTATTGCAGAATCTCAATGATTTCATGTTTATTTTCTTTTAATATTTAAAGTTGGCAAAGTTTTTATTTTTTTTACAATAAACTCTACTGAGTGTTTTACTATATTATATATAAAATACTGGCTAATTCAATTCCTTACTTATTGCAGAATCTCTCTGATTGCATGTTTATTTTCCTTTAATATTTAAAGTTGGCAAAGTTTTTTTTTTTTTTACCATAAACGCTACAAAAAATACTGCATTATCCAATTCCTTCTTTACTGCAGAAATATTCTCGTTTATCACGAATAAAAATCGAAGACTTCTTTATTTCAGAATTACTCTTGTTTATCACGAACAAAAATCGAAGACTTCTTTATTTCAGAATTACTCTTGTTTATCACGAATAAAAATCGAAGACTGAAGACACCAAGCTTTCGCTCTGTTGTGAAGATGAGAGGAGCGACCTCTTTCCAAATAAAGCATCCGAACCTTAAAAGACAACTCTTGATAGAATAACGAAGGAGGAAGATTCTTTCAAAGGGTGATACAGGAGGACTGACAGATAGGAAGAAGCGCTTCCCGCGACTCGAAATTGACCATAAAACTCATAACCTGTCAAGTCCCAGCATTGGGGAAACTAAATTTACGCTCTCTCTCTCTCTCTCTCTCTCTCTCTCTCTCTCTCTCCTCCTTTTTTTTTTTTTAAACTCCCAGCGAGGATAATATTCCTTAGGTAAAGGTGTCAAGGAGGTGTCAAAGCTAATTTATTAACATGCCTTCGTCAATAATTTTGTCTCGGTAGAGGTAGGGTGTGCTCAAGTAAATGTGATGAATTAATTTGTGTATATATATATATATATATATATATATATATATATATATATATATATATATATATAATATATATGCATTTGTGTGTGTGTTTTCTAGAGTAATGGATACAATGAGCACGTGTTTTCGTTATATATATATATAAATATCTATATATAGATATATATATATATATATATATATATATATATATATGTGTGCGTATATATATATATCTATATATATATATATTATATATATATATATATATATATATATATATATATTATATACATATATATATATATATATATATATATATATATATATAGATATATAAAAATTATATATGTATATATACATACTATATATATATATATATATATATAATATATATATATATATATATATATATATATATATATATATATATATATATATATATTAGATATAATAATATAAGATAATACACTTTGCCTAAGGAGTGAGCAGAGGATACCTATTATTTGTGAAACATTTCCACCCATCCGGGAAGAGGGAAACAAAGCTCCCCCAAACACAGCAACCTCTCTCTCTCTCTCTCTCTCTCTCTCTCTCTCTCTCTCTCTCTCTCTCTCTCTGAAGCCTCCTTTCCCATAAAAGACACCCAGGCCCCCAGTTCACGTAATTCTCTTTCCTTTCTGGAGGTCGTTCTGCCGCAGTCTTAATTTTTTATGGCCTGCTCTCACATGACAACAGTTTAAGCTTTTATTGGGTCCTCCTTTCTTAATGCCAGCTTTGAAGTTATTGTCCTGGCGTTAGAGGTGTCATCAGGTGCTTTTAAGTGCTTATAAATCTTTCTGCTGATGCGTTTGTGTATATACGAGTATATAAATTTGTATTTTTTTTAACCTTATGTTATGTATCTAGACTGTGCATGTCATTGTTTATTCTTTGTATTTTCCATGTACTGTATGGCCTTGAGCCTCTGAAATAAAAACTTATATATATATATATATATATATATATATATATATATATATATATATATATATTAATATATATATATATATATATATTATAATACAGTCTGAAACCATTTTCATCAAAAACAGATTCTTTTTCTCCCCGGCTTCTTCTTACCAGCACTGCCATATCTTCTTTTTATTTTCTTTTCTTTTGTTATTATTATTTATTAGTATTATTATTATTGAGGATTATTATTATTATTATATTATTATTAGTATTATTATTATTATTATTATTATTAATAATATATATAATATATATATATATATATATATATATAGATATATATATATATATATATATACGTATAGTATACGTATATGTGTGTGTATAAAGTACCCAAGCCAGTTTACCATGCGTATTTAAAGTATATACTAGACATAAACTAAAGACTGATGAGATGTAAGTCTGTGAAATCAAGTACAAATCAGGTCAAAGCAGTAATTGATATGTAAGTCAATGAATCCAGTAACCTTTAAAAGCTAGTGACTTTATCCAAACCACAGCCCACTGAATTTCACTTTCCTGCTAGTTACTGCTGCTGATTTATGAAAGTCTTTCATTTTAATGCATTTTATTGTCTCGAATTCAGAATGTCTGCCAATAATGCCAAAAAAAAAAAAAAGGATATTTGTGGGATTAATAGAGCTCCTGGTTTCTTGGAGCACGAAAAGATTTAGAGTGGTTTGCGATGCGTCTTGCATCCTATACAATGGTAGTAATGTCCAAAGGGACGGAGAAATTAGGATTCCGGTGAAATATAGTTTTCAATGACATTAAAGAGCATTACGCATTGTGAAACTGTACCTGTAAATTGCATGTATTTCCCTTGATGTACAGGGCGATTAAACGTAATCACACTTAGCTTGCTGCTATAATATTATTTTTTTTATATATATATATATATATATATATATATATATATATATATAGTTATATAATATATATATATATAAATATATAATATATATATATATATATATATAATATATAATATATATATATATCTATATATATATCATATGCTACTACTTTTGTAATGACTGTACCTTATCTTTGACTGTATAAAATGTTAGAAAAGAGTTTTGCAACATTTTCAGATTCCTTATTTAGCTTAGAGTTATTGGATGTCTAAAAATATATGTTCAGATTTTGCATAACATAATTTAAAAAGTTAATATAACATAGAATGTAAAGAGAGAGAGAGATTAGCTTTGTCCGTTCCGAGCTAGAATTGTTTCCGTAATATGTCAATGCCTCGGGATAAGAAACCCCGAAGTCTCCGTTTTGTTTCCATAACTTATCATCACCTCAGATTAAAAGATCTTGAGATCTCTGTTGTGTTTTGGATACATGTCATCACGTCTGATAAGGGACTTCTGTTTGGAACATGTAGAGAGCATACAACGTACATTAACTGGTTCCAGACACGTACTTCTTGGTTGGTAATCACATGGAGATTTCACGATTTTTCTGTAAAGTTACGTCATATTAGAAACTTCTAGAGATTGCATCATCTTTCGCATGTCCAAAACGTTTTGTGCAAAATCCACTGTACAGGTTCGTAATAAGAAAGATCATTACAGACTTTGAATCCCTGGCGTACAGACATCTCTCTCTCTCTCTCTCTCTCTCTCTCTCTCTCTCCCTCTCTCTCTCTCTCTCTATCTCCCTCACCATACTTGACATTACATTAACGTAACTTACTGAATGGTCACGCGTAACTTTTAGATTTCGGATTTCTTACAGTTATTTAGTATTATTTAGTGTTTTTGTGGAATCTGAACAAACATTGTACAAGTGTGTAACGGCGCCTTTTCTTTTGTGAAATATTGAGAATTGGTGAAATTTTTGGAGTTAGCTGCAGCAGAAAGAAAATTGGTTCCAAGGTAATGTGAGTTATTAAAAGTTTATTAGTTGCAACTAATAGTTACAATGGTTTGGTGAATATTAAAATTTTTACACATTGCAAATTTTTGTGTTTTGTGTTTGTTTAATTTGAAGTGAACTTTTTTGCTTTTATTAATTTTTCTTATTGAGGTGATTTTTTGTGCATTGATCCATTTTCTTATTGAAGTGTGTGTTTTTAGTTTATATTTTGTGTGATTAGTGCATTTTACTTTTTTGGTATTTTCCACATTTTTCTGTGTTTTCATTTGCATTCACAGTTTGATTGACTTAATTGTTTTCATTAATTAATCGTTGTACATTTAAAGAATGAATTTAACACTGAATTATTTGCATTTACTTAGAATTCTTTTCAAGTTCATTGTTGTTTAGCACTTGTGAATTAATTTCCAAAAATTTTAATTATTACCTTGTACTTTTGAATTTTGATTGAATTAATTTTCTTGAATTTTTTGATAAATTAATTTTGATTTAATTTTACTTTATTAATTCAAGAACTAATTAAACTTTGCTTTGTTTTCCAGTAATAGTAATTTTCCCTGATATTGTGAATTCCACTTATAATTTTGAGCTTGATAATTAATTTTTGTATTTAAAATTTTTATAAGTGTTTTCTTTTTCACCAGTATAAGTAAATAATTATATGATTTGTATAGGTAGAAACAGAGTGGTAATGAGCTATTTTCCTTCAATTTACTTGAAGTGACTTAGAACCAGAGAAGTACTTAGACTTCTGAATCAGTGAAATACCTAGACTTTTAAAGTTGTTGATGGAGTGATGCCCTTTAATTAATTCATTACACACAAAGATTACCTCACACCTGTTTTAATTAACTTAGTCTGATTTTCTGCAAATACTGGTAAGTTGTTTAAAGGATCACTGTTGCCTTTAGAGTATTCAGTCGTTTATTACCAGTGGTGAAGGTTCAGGTGTCTGGCTGTTGTGAGGTAACAATTAATGATTGGTAAGTGTAGTAACCAGATACTTGGCACTTTGTCACAATATATAATATATATATATATATATATATATATATATATATATATATATATATATACATATAATATATATATATATATATATATATATATATTCACCAAAGCCCCACAAATATAATCCTCCTATACTACCGGCTGGGAATTAGAAGTCGAATTGATGTAAAAATAAAGTGACACTCATGCAACACGTACCCAAACGTGTATAACACACACCAGCTCTTGTACACACACACACACACACACACAGGTGCAAACTCCTTCCTAGTATCTACCCATTATACGTCTCTCCTTTCTTGTTTTCCTAACTATCGCAACTCTCTTAAGCTATTTTGCTCGTTATTATAACTTCCTTCAACTACGTACAAACTCCTTCAGTGAACTGAGTTTCATTACATTTACTCGCATTTTACATTAAAGAAAGTTGAGTTTGATTACATTTACTCACATTTTACATTAAAGGAAGTTGAGTTCAATTACATTCACTAGCATTTTACATGAAAGGAAGTGGAGTTTGATTACATTTACTCGCATTTTACTTTAAAGAAAGTTGAGTTTGATTACATTTACTCACATTTTACATCAAAGGAAGTTGAGTTTAATTACATTCACTCGCATTTTACATTAAAGGAAGTGGAGTTTGATTAAATTTACTCGCATTTTACATTAAAGGGAGTTTAGTTCAATTACATTTACTTTCATTTTACATCAAAGAAAGTTAAGTTTGATTACATATACTCGCATTTTACATCAAAGTAGTTGAGTGTGATTACATTTACTCGCATTTTACATTAAAGGACGTTGAGTTTGATTACATTTACTCGCATTTTACATGAAAGAAAGTTGAGTTTGATTGTATTTACTCGCATTTTACATCAAAATAAGTTCTTTTATAATACAGGCATATGCAGGTATAGTTAACAATGCGAATTGCGGTGTATTTCATTAAAAAAAAAATTTCACCAGAATCACAGTTTTTTGCGTCCAATAATTCCATTCCTAGTAGAATGGGGCAAAAGGCTTCTGTCATCCATTGCATCTTAATCCACTAAGGCAACTGTGTACATGATTGCGTGTTTTGATGTTTGTACGTACAATATTCAGAATACTGCCGTTAGTTCTTCGTGTGATTCCTACGGTCTCTAATATTGATAAAGAATTGCCTGTGATTATGTCATTATTAACGCTGGAACTTAAATGAAAATAAGTGAAATCTGTTAGAATATCGATCTAGCTATAAGATAAAAAAAATTCATTCTGGACGTGTAGAACCTCAAATAATAATAATAATAATAATAATAATAATAATAATAATAATAATAATAATAATAATAATAATAATAGGAAACACTAGCATGATCCCAAGATACCTGAAAAGGAATCTGGAAAAACTAGAGGCTGAAGTAGCTCCAGGACTCATGCAGAAGAGTGTGATCCTAGAAAAACGCACATAGTAAGCAAAGTGATGGACTCCTAAGGAGGCAGGATGCAACCAGGAACCCCACACTATAAATACCACCCAGTCGAATTGGAGGACTGTGATAGAGCAAAAGAAGAAAAAAAAAATAATAATTATGCAAAGAAATTCACTCTCTCGTGAAGAAGAATCTGTGTCACAAAAATCCACAATGATATAGTTTATTTTACACAGTAATATACGTTACTACGTATTTGTGAATATTTATGACACAATAATAATAATAATAATAAATAATAATAATAATAATATATAAATAATAAATAATACTATAATAATAATAATAATAATAAAATATAAGCAAGAGTCATATGTACAAACCATAAATGAACTTCTCATTAGACGTCGAAAAGATTTTTTGCACCCACTATGACGTAAGCAGGCTCGCCGACACGCAGACGAAATGAAATTTAATTTGATTTCAAAATGAATCAACTTAATAACCGAGCCTCATCGCCAAATTAAAGGGTCCGGGTAAAATGCGTCGACAATCAACATTAAAGCAATTACTGATACTGTACTCTCTTAATGGCCAGAGACCTAAAGATGAATGCAAAATTGCTAATTCAGCGTCGAATATTTCTTTCGATCTGACGCTCCCATTAAACTCAGTTTGCGAGAGCTTACAATTAGCTCCTAACCCCCCCAACCCACCCCCTAGTCCCAGCGTTCATAGAATTAATTAATTGACGTCATAAAAACTAATCATTTCTAGTTTTTTTTTTGTTTTTTTTTTTTTTTTTTTTTCTTTACGTTGGAGTGTGGGGATGACGTTGGGGCAGAAAATTACATGGCATAAATATGAGGATTTATCAATAATCAACTGAAGTACATCAGCTTGCTCAGTATTAAATAGTTCATTGATTCTCAAGGATTTTCAGCAATAATAATAATAATAATAATAATAATAATAACTAATAATAATAATAATAATAATAATAATAATAATAATAATAATAATAATCGCACAAAGCACTACACCCAAGAGCAAATACGGACAGACTATACATAACACGAAAGGAAGGAGGGAGAGGACTACTAAGCATAGAGGACTGCGTCAACATCGAGAACAGAGCACTGGGGCAATATATGAAGACACCAGTGAAGACGAGTGGCTCAAGAGTGCATGGGAAGAAGGATTGATAAAAAGTAGACGAAGACCTAGAAATATACAGAGATAGGAGAAAGACAAGCAAACAAACAGAGGACTGACACAACAAACCAATGCACGGACAATACATGAGACAGACTAATGAACTAGCCAGCGATGACACGTGGCAATGGCTACTGAGGGGGAGAGCTCAAGAAGGAAACTGAGGGAATGATAACAGCGGCACAAGATCAGGCCCTAAGAACCAGTTATGTCCAAAGAACGATAGATGGAAATAACATCTCTCCCCTATGTATGAGTGCAATACGAAAAATGAAACCATAAACCACATAGCAAGCGACTGGCCGGCACTTGCACAGAACCAGTACAAAAAGAGGCATGATTCAGTAGCAAAAGCCCTCCACTGGAGCCTGTGCAAGAAACACCAGCTACCTTGCAGTAATAAGTGGTACGAACACCAACCTGAAGGAGTGATAGAAAACGGTCAGGCAAAGATCCTCTGGACTATGGTATCAGAACAGATAGTGGTGATAACGTGCAAATAGACCAGACATGACGTTGATTGACAAAATCAAGAAGAAAGTATCACTCATTGATGTCGCAATACCGTGGGACACCAGAGTTGAAGAGAAAGAAAGAGAAAAATTTGATAAGCGTCAAGACCTGAAAATAGAAATAAGAAGGATACGGAATATGCCAAAGCAAATTGTACCCATAGTCATAGGAACGCTAGGCACGATCCCAGGATCCCTGAAAAACAATCTGGAAAAACTAGATGCCGAAGTACCTTCAGTTATCATGCAGAGGAACGGGTTACTAAAAACAGCGCACATAGTGAGAAAAGTGATGGACTCCCAAGGAGGCAGGATGCAACCCAGAACCCCACACTATAAATACCACCTAGTCGAATAGGATGCCTGTGATAGCAATAATAATAGTAATAGTAATAATAACATAGTATATTCGTCATAAACAAAATTACACCCTGATTTGCAACTGCTTTCCTCTCGAAGAATATCGACCATCTATGAGTTACTGGCAGAATGCAGTAACCCTAAAAAATTAGTAATCAGAAAGACAGAAAACTATATAAATTGAATGGAGCTGGTGCAGCTATAACATTCAAAGAGGGTCTGTTACCAGTAATAATAATAATAATAATAATAATAATAATAATAATAATAATAATAATAATAATAATAATAATAATAATAATAATAATAATAATAATAGGTTTCATCTATAATAATAATAAAAGGTTTAATCTAATATAATAATAATAATAATAATAATAATAATAATAATAATAATAATAATAATAATAATAATCTTCCGGTGATATTCACCAAATATATGTAAATTACTTGGAAACTCAAAAGATTAGTAACAAATTCTGATTTGTTATTACACACACACAAAAAAAACCCTGAGTTTTCTATTCTTGGCATCTAATTCCTTGATAGTAAAGCTCTAAGTTCACCCTTTTTATCAATTTCCCCACCAAAAATGTTCCATAAGCTTCAAGCAAATCTCTGACGATCAACAATTAAATTGTTTTTTTTTGTGTTAACTTGACAAAATATATATATCTGACGTTTCTGACGAGAGAAGGAATATGGTCAAGATTGTTCAAATCATGTTGGTATAAAATATACACAAATGCAAGAGACGATAATACAGAATATCTTTATTTAATAAGATTTTTTTTCCCTACTGAAAACTTCAAATATTGCAGTTTACTATCCACGAAGAAGCAGTGTAATATAATAAATGAAATTTGGTCAATTTTGTTACATGTATAAAACATTTATGCATTTTGTTCCTCTTCGTAACTACCATTTGCAAGTCCATCAAATCGACGCATTTCATTTTCAATGTCAACCAGAAAAAAAATATCCTATAATATTTTCTATGCAAATGACATAAAATACTTTGACGTCAGGGAGCCAGAGGTAAAGTCTTTTACATTATTTTCATTCCAGCGTCCACTCTGGCCGGCATATTTGTTACTCGTCTCTCCAGTACATTTTAATAAAAGTATATATGGAGCTCAGTCCTAAATGCATTTTCACGTACAATTTTCATCTCGTTTGAAATTGCCGTCGTTGCCATAAATTCGTCCGCATTTTTATTATTTCAATTTGCCGCAGATGAACGAAAATGAAACGCTTAAAAATGAAACAAAAAAGGAAGGATATGTTTTCGCGCAATAAATTTAGGCCAAAAATGCTTGCAGGTGGAAAAATCGCTGTTGCCCTGTTTCTCTCTCTCTCTCTCTCTCTCTCTCTCTCTCTCTCTCTCTCTCTCTCTCTCTCTCTCTCTCTCTTCCATTCATCTGTACCTTATATATATCTATATATATATATATATATATATATATATATATATATATATATATTATATATTATTTATACATATGTATATATATATATATATATATATATATATATATATATATATATATATATATATATATATATATATACATATATATACGGTTGATATGAGAGAGAGAGAGAAGAGAGAGAGAGAGAGAGAGAGAGAGAGAGAGAGAGAGAGAGAGAGAGATTTCACCTGCAATCTTTTCAGGACGAAAGTTGTTTCACGGTAAATATTTAAATATTTTAACGGCCCTCCATATCTTTTATATTTATTTATTATTATTTTTAAGCGTATCTTTTATGTTCAGCCGCGGCAAACTGAAATGAGGCGAAATTTTATTGCAACGACGGCAATTTGAAACGATATGAAAATGCATTTAGTACTGAGCTTCTTATAGTACTCTCGACCAGAGTGAACGTTGGAATAATAAATATTGTAAAACACTTTACCTCTGGCTTCCTGGCGTCTAAGTATTTTATGTTATTTGAATAAAAATATTTTAGAATATATGTTTTTTTTTTCGGGTTGACATTGAAAATGAAATGCGTCGATTGGAAGGACTTCCTAATGGCTGTTACGTCCAGGAGGAATAAAATACATGAATGTTTTATAGATAAAACGAAATAAAGAAAACCTACACGAACCAGATTTTATTAGTTTATCAGTCCATTACTTCTGTTATCAATAAGATTTATATAAAATTCATTTTCTATCTAATATGAGAGATTTATATTGAGAATTACATGGCAATCAATTTAATGGGAAATATTTTGCATATCTTTATAGATTACGGAGCTAAAATGCAAAATATTGTATCTGTCCTGTAAATGCGAGGAAATGCATTGACAATAATATACTACATTTCATGATGTCGAAATAACTATGTCATTGCTGATATTCTTTTCATAACACTCCATCTCTGTAGTTTTTTTTCGCAAAAATAATACGAAAACTATGCTTTTCTTGCCACAGACCAATGAAAACTTATTATTGAATGTTTTTATGCCGTTGACAAATATGGAAACTTCCAAAAGCAATTACTGTTCGAGCATTCTATGATAATTGACTTCAGTCGGATAATCCCGACTGAAAATTCATTAATTATTTCACGATTCATTTCAATAGCATGCATTATCTTCGCCTGTCAGAAAGGAATCACGTATAACCTAACAGATGTCTATTTTCTAAGATTCGTATCGAAATGTTTTCATCTAGTAAGCCAGGGGTTCTTAGCATATAAAAAATTTTCATCAGCTTAACTTCCTTTTCTTATATTAGAAAAACTTAGCGCTTATGTTATACTAGAAGTAAAAGTGATTGTAAGGTAATATGAATGATACACAATGTTCCATAATTAATTTAGATATCAATAAATCAGTGTATACACTGAGTGTCTTGATATCAAAGTAACGCATCTGTAATTTTAAGGGTAAAACTGCGGTCCAGTTATAAAAGGAAGAGATATTCTACTTTCGCAGACTTTATTAGTTTATCGATGTTACTTAAAGGGCAAGGCAGCTAGCTGCCTTTGGGCAGAGAGCTAAAGAATGATAAAAGTACAATTCATTTCTGATAATCAGCTGGGCTGAAAAGTAATATGAAAGCTGATTGAGTTGATAGGATAGGATATTCATGATTTATTTAGTAGAATGAAAATGTGAAAAATAAATAATGTGCATGTTAAGCAAGAGAGATAAATGATTTCTAATAAAATATAGCGTATTTATTTTAATTTTCGTTGGTGAAACAAGGCTCTATTTGAACATAGAGTTTATCAGGTCTTAATTTACGCTAAAAGTTAGGAATATATGTTTACAACTTATGTGTGAGGGGAAATTCTTGCATGCGTCCTGAGTAAGCTAGAGGTCGGATCATGCATTGTTCTAATTCAATTAAAGCTAGAGAACTTTGACAATAAAAATACAATTTGTTTGTACTTGAGGTTTCTTCCTTTATCTTAATATATATATATATATATATATATATATATATATATATATATATATATATATATATATATAATATATATAAGTATATATATTGACATTGTCTTACACAAGCTTGATACAACATTTATAACTCGGAAGTAATTAGCTACTTGTTTAATTAAATTGCTTATAAAATTAATTTAAAAACAAAAAACTTTATTTGCCGTTTGCTTCTCAGACGTTTTGTCATACTTTAGTTATAATCTAAAGGGAAATAATTTTTTTCCTGCTTACCCAGATAATAATGCTGTCACAGATACAATCACTCTCCCAGATAAAACGAGAGAGAGAGAGAGAGAGAGAGAGAGAGAGAGAGAGAGAGAGAGAGAGAGAGAGAGAGAGAGAGATAATGCTCTACGTAATGTGTTTTAAAAACAGATTGACACCATAAACTACCTTCAACATGACGAACTTATTTTTATGAATCAGTTTTCCTGGGGACCACAAAGTTAGATTTGAAACGCAACTGTAATTTTCATATTACTGAAGCTCATTACTAACATGCTCTACAGAGAGGCACTTTACTGTAAATATGCGCGATTTCACTTGTCATTACATTAATGGACTGAATTCTGAGATTGGAACAAAGATACTCTTGTTGGCTGAATGAGTATTTCGACCTAAAGAGTGGAGTTAGACCATTACGTAATATGTCGGAATGTATTATTTCTATGAAAGTTCAATTTGTTTGAGGAACTGTCAGTTTGTTGACATGAAACATTTAATAAAAGGAAGGCCAAAGAATCAGATATAACCAGTACTGAAGGATCAATGGTATCTTTACATTACAAAGTCACTTCCAACATTTCATTTTCTCTTTAATCATTGTACAGAGTGACATCTGGTTACGTTCAATTTCAAAGCCATTTACAACTATTTTTTCTGTATTCATTATATAGAGTGACATCTGGTTACGCTCAGTAGCAAAGTCACTGACAACTATTCTGTTCTCTTCGGTCATTATTTACAATATCTGGTTACATTAGGTAGCAAAGTCACTGAAAACGATTCTGTTCTCTTCAGGCATCATTTAGAATGACACCTATTCACCTTCACTTTAATCATTATACAGAGTGACATCTGGTTACGTTCAGCGTCAAAGTCACTTACAACTACTCTGTTCTCTTCAGTCATTATCTAGAGTGACATCCGGGTACGCCCAGTGTCAAAAATCACTTACAACTATTAATCTTACCTTTATTCTTTACATAGGAGGACATCTGGTTGCGTTCAGTGTCAGCACAAAAGAGGCTCGGCTGGACGTTTCGCAACGGCGCAAATGAAGCGTTTAATGCAGATTTCATGGCAAATCGGAAGCGAAAAATGGACTTCAGTGATTATCTCTCCCCTCTTCCGCGGAAATATATCGACGCGAATTTGGTATTATAATTCTACCTATGTCAACGGGGTGAGGGCAGAGGGAGAGGGGGATTATAATGGCAGAAAGGGTCAGATTTAGAAAGAGAGCATTTGTGTATAAGTTTTACCCTTTTATATAGAAGGTAGTGAAAAGGATTCGTAAAGGTCGTTCATAATGTATTGAAAGGAAGGGAAGTGTTTAGAATATTAAAATAATGTTAATAATGGAGGGAATATTTCTATTACTAGTAAGGATGGTTAAGTGGATATCTCGAATAAATTCCCACTTTGTTTTTTCAGCATATCGAAACAATATCTATAGCGAGGAAATATTTCTATTATTCGTAAGGTTATAAGCATTGTTAAATAGACATTTCGAAAAGGCTGCCTTTGCATTATGAAGCATAAATTTCCACTGCAGTAGCCCAGCGATATTGTTGCGTGAACTTGAAAAGTTAGTTCAACCTTTAATTCACATCTCAAAGTGAATATGATTTCACATCAATGAACGCGTTTTATTCAAGCGCTTTATAACTGGTTTCCATTCATGTTATTGAAATGTAACCTCTCCCCTCCCCTATCTCTCTCTCTCTCTCTCTCTCTCTCTCTCTCTCTTCATTCGTAAAGGAATACGCTTAGGCCTATGACATATCTATCCCTTTAATGCTTCCGCTCGTGGCAGTATTCAGTTGTGACACAAATGATTTATTTGTAGAGGATCCAGCAGCGCTTCAATCTTCAATGGAAAATAAATACACAGCTCTGATTAAACAGCGCTAACATTGAAATATATATATACTGAAACTGGTACGGACACATGCATGTATATATATATATATATATAATATATATATATATATATATATATATATATATATTTCATGTTTGATTATAAAGCATCATAAACAAAGGTATATATATATATGCATTAACACACAGACCTCACACTCACACACGCACACACAGATATATATATATATATATATATATATATATATATATATATATATATATATATATATATATATATATATATATATACATATATATATATATATATATATATATACATGTGTGTGTGTGTGTGTGTGTGTATCTAATAAAAGGAGCCCATAAAAACACCAAAATATTGAGAGAAAAATTCTATATATTTGAGAGATTGCTGTCTCCCTCTTCAGGTAGATGAATGAGGAAAGTTACAGAAAAGGTGGTATATATACCAAGTGGTCCATCCACAGGTAAGCCAATTTAGGTCACTCCCGCTGATAATTTTCTTTTAATCTTCTTAAGTGTTGGTTGAATGAAAACCTTGTCGATGACATCTGAATCCCATGCTCCCTTTGAGATGTTCATTACCTGCCTCTGTTTAATCAAGGCCGATTCCATCATTTGACTCTTGTAACGGCAGTTGCTGCTATAAATTATACATGACAAATTCCAGTTTATTCTATGGTTATGTTCATTTATATGATTGAAAATAGCTGAGTTCTGTTGTCCATACCTAACTGACTGTTTACTATGTTGTATTAATTTCCGGGGAAGTGACTTTCCTTTAAATCCGATGTAAGATTGGTCACAGCCCAGGCACGGGATTAAACGGACAGTTAGGTATGGACAACAGACCTCAGATATTTTCAACCATATAAATGAACATAACCATAAAATAAACTGGAATTTGTCATGTATAATTTATAGCAGCAACTGCCGGTACAAGTCAAATAATGGAATAGGCCTTGATTAAACAGAGGCAGGTAATGAACATCTCAAAGGGAGCAAGGGATTCAGATGTCATTGAAAAGGTTTTCATTCAACCAACGCTTAAGAAGATTAAAGGAAGATTATCAGTGGGAGTGACCTAAATTGGCTTACCTGTGGATGGACCACTCGGTATATATACCACCTTTTCTGTAACTTTTCTCATTCATCTACCTGAAGAGCGAGACAGCAGTCTCTGAAATATAGTATTTATCTCTCAATATTTTGGTGTTTTTATGGGCTCCTTTTTTTAGATGAAATTCTGTTGTAACAAACCATTTTAACCAGTCATCACTTATATATATATATATATATATATATATTAATATATATATATATATATTATATATATATATATATATATATATATATATATATATATCAATTCAAGCTACAAATGTCCTTTAATATCTAAATTCACTTTACCTCCCAAATGATATATTTTCATATATGTACCGAAGGGGAGAATTTTTAAGTTGATAATAATTTCGTCCCCCCATGGGATCGAACCATCGTCCAGGTGGACGGGGACGAAATCAGGACAGTCAGTGACGCTATCCAATCAGCCAACAGAGACGCTATAAGTTCATATCGATTCTGACCTTACAAATCACCCTCGATCTTGGGTGCTTTCGTAATTATAATCGATATGAAACCCCATCTACCATGTTGGCCAATTCGAGCGTTTGACAGCACGTAGCCTTTTGTTATGAATAATTATCACATCGAACCGTGATCCATTTATATATCAATTCAAGCTACAAATGTCCTTTAATACCTAAATTCACTTTACCTCCCAAATGATATATTTTCATATATGTACCGAAGGGGAATTTTTAAGTTGATAATAATTTCGTCCCCCCATGGGATCGAACCACCGTCTAGGTGGACGGGGACGAAATCAGGACAGTCAGTGACGCTATCCAATCAGCCAACAGAGACGCTATAAGTTCATATCGATTCTGACCTTACAAATCACCCTCGATCTGGGTGCTTTCGTAATTAGAATCGATATGAAAACCCGTCTACCATGTTGGCCAATTCGAGCGTTTGACAGCACGTAGCCTTTTGTTATAAATAATTATCACATCGAACCGTGATCCATTTATATATCAATTCAAGCTACAAATGTCCTTTAATATCTAAATTCACTTACCTCCCAAAATGATATATTTTCATATATGTACCGAAAGTGAATTTTTTAAGTTGATAATAATTTCGTCCCCCATGGGATCGAACCACCGTCTAGGTGGACGGGGACGAAATCAGGACAGTCAGTGACGCTATCCAATCAGCCACAGAGACGCTATAAGTTCATATCGATTCTGACCTTACAAATCACCCTCGATCTGGGTGCTTCGTAATTAGAATCGATATGAAACCCCGTCTACCATGTTGGCCAATTCGAGCGTTTGACAGCACGTAGCCTTTTGTTATGAATAATTATCACCATCGAACCGTGATCCATTTATATATCAATTCAAGCTACAAATATCCTTTAATATCTAAATTCACTTTACCCCTCCCAAATGATATATTTTCATATATGTACCGAAGGGGAATTTTTAAGTTGATAATAATTTCGTCCCCCCATGGGATCGAACCACCGTCCAGTGGACGGGACGAAATCAGGACAGTCAGTGACGCTATCCAACCAGCCGACAGAGACGCTATAAGTTCATATCGATTCTGACCTTACAATCACCCTCGATCTGGGTGCTTTCGTAATTAGAATCGATATGAAACCCCGTCTACCATGTTGGCCAATTCGAGCGTTTGACAGCACGTAGCCTTTTGTTATGAATAATTATCACATCGAACCGTGATCCATTTATATATCAATTCAAGCTACAAATGTCCTTTAATATCTAAATTCACTTTACCTCCCAAATGATATATTTTCATATATGTACCGAAGGGGAATTTTTAAGTTGATAATAATTTCGTCCCCCCATGGGATCGAACCACCGTCCAGGTGGACGGGGACGAAATCAGGACAGTCAGTGACGCTATCCAATCAGCCAACAGAGACGCTATAAGTTCATATCGATTCTGACCTTACAAATCACCCTCGATATGAACTTATAGCGTCTCTGTTGGCTGATTGGATAGCGTCACTGACTGTCCTGATTTCGTCCCGTCCACCTGGACGGTGGTTCGATCCCATGGTGGGGGACGAAATTATTATCAACTTAAAAATTCCCCTTCGGTACATATATGAAAATATATCATTTGGGAGGTAAAGTGAATTTAGATATTAAAGGACATTTGTAGCTTGAATTGATATATAAATGGATCACGGTTCGATGTGATAATTATTTATAACAAAAGGCTACGTGCTGTCAAACGCTCGAATTGACCACATGGTAGACGGGGTTTCATATCGATTCTAATTACGAAAGCACCCAGATCGAGGGTGATTTGTAAGGTCAGAATCGATATGAACTTATAGCGTCTCTGTTGGCTGATTGGATAGCGTCACTGACTGTCCTGATTTCGTCCCCGTCCACCTGGACGGTGGTTCGATCCCATGGGGGGACGAAATTATTATCAACTTAAAAATTCCCCTTCGGTACATATATGAAAATATATCATTTGGGAGGTAAAGTGAATTTAGGTATTAAAGGACATTTGTAGCTTGAATTGATATATAAATGGATCACGGTTCGATGTGATAATTATTCATAACAAAAGGCTACGTGCTGTCAAACGCTCGAATTGGCCAACATGGTAGATGGGGTTTTCATATCGATTCTATTACGAAAGCACCCAGATCGAGGGTGATTTGTAAGGTCAGAATCGATATGAACTTATAGCGTCTCTGTTGGCTGATTGGATAGCGTCACTGACTGTCCTGATTTCGTCCCCGTCCACCTGGACGGTGGTTCGATCCCATGGGGGACGAAATTATTATCAACTTAAAAATTCCCTTTCGGTACATATATGAAAATATATCATTTGGGAGGTAAAGTGAATTTAGATATTAAAGGACATTTGTAGCTTGAATTGATATATAAATGGATCACGGTTCGATGTGATAATTATTCATATATATATATATATATATATATATATATATATATATATATATATATATATATATATATATATATAAGTATATATATGTATATGTAACACATATATATATATATATATATATATATATATATATATATATATAGATATATATATATATATATATATATATATACATATATATATATATATATATATATATATATCTATATATATATATATATATATATATATATATTCTATTATATATATATATATATATATAGCTATATATATTCTATATATATGTATATGCTTAAAAAATCACAGTAGATGCACGTGACTTCATTAAATAAGCGAATACCACAGGAAAATGATAGTCAGAAATCCAAGCGCTTTCGTCTTTACTCAGACATTGTCAAGGAACGAATGAAATACAATTGGAGAGAAAGTTATCAGGTAAACAAGATAAAAAATACCAGATGGTTAATTGTCAAAAGTGTTAAAGTTAAAGAGATAATCCAGGATTATCGGATATCACACGGTCACAAACCTAAACATGGATTTAACCCTAACCGAAACTGCAAAGTATCCGTACAGTCCAAAACATGTAAAAACTGAATATATTAATTTTGTTGCTTATATTTATCTACAACTTTTTTCATTATGAAGGCATCAAGTTTAAATAAACCAAGACTTAAATATAAAACATTTCCATTATTTGACTTGATGAAACAAGAATCAGTTATATTCCTTTTAACTGTCATGACATGGATTAAGCTCTTGCTGACTCCAGTTAATAGGATGATCTAAATCTCTCATATGTATGAATAATGCATTCGATATTTGCCCAGTTCTCACAGAATATTGGTGCTGCTTGAGACGTTGTGAAAGAGATACCGGTCTGTCCATAATAGACTTTATCACAAACTGTGTTTTTGCAAGGAATTTCATATATGCAGCCTGGAAGATCTTTAGGAGAATTTTTTATTACTAAACTCTTGACATTAATATTACTGAAAACAACATTTATGTTAAAAAGCTTTAAAATTCTAGGAATATCTAAAAACCTTTCATCATAGGGTAATTTTAAAATGTTATGCTTACTAAATTCAAGTTTGTTATTAGTTAAATAAAATGTTTTTTTATCTCTTTTCCATGCCACATCTACAAAAGTCCTTGGGTATTCAAGTTTCAATGTAATATCATAAATAGTTTTAATCTCAGCGTCAATAAACTGCGGGCTACAGACACGTAAAGCCCTTAGGAACATTCCAGAAAAAAACAGAGAATTTAACATTTTGATGGTGATTGGAGTAGTAATGAACAAAAGAGGCAATGTTAGTTGATTTCCGAAAGATTGAAAAGGTGAAATTTCTATCATTTCTATGGACAGTTACACCAAGAAAATTCAAATTATAATTCCTTTATTCCTCTACAGTAAATTTTATAGAAGGGACTAAATTATTGAGATTATTAAGGAATTCCTGGAGATTTTCGTGAACTGGCCAAATACAGAAAATATCATCCACAAACCTAAACCATATAACTTTTTGGGCAAAATTCTTGGTAAGAGTTTTGTCTAAAAAAATTCCATGTAATATTGCTAGGGACAGGAGATACGGGATTACCCATAGCCATGCCAAACTTTAGTACAAAAAATTCCCCATTAAAACAAAATTTACTATCTTTGATACATAACCTTATGAGACTAATGAGGTTTGCTACAGTTAAGGGAACATCATGACGTTCTAATTCATTCTCCAAATATTCAAGTAAATCATCTACAGGCACTTTTGTAAATAAAGAGACAACATCAAAACTAACCATATTAAAATCAAAATTCAATTTTAAACTATTCAATTTGTTTATAAAATCAACACTGTTTTTAACATTCGTGTTAGAAATGTTTCCTACCAAAGGTGTAAGAATTTTTACAGGCCATTTAGATAAATTATACGTAACTGAGCCCACTGAACTAATGATTGGTCTGATAGGGTTATTGATTTTGTGTTTGTTTGTATGGTGTTTTTGCGTTGCGTGGAACCAGTGGTTATTCAGCTTTACATGACTTCCGAACCACGTCGAGAATGAACTTCTATCACCAGAAATACATACCTCTCACTCCTCAATGGAATGGCCGAGAATCGAACCCGCGACCACCGAGGTGGGAAGCCAACACCATACCAACCACGCCACTGAGGCGCTTTGATTTTGTGTGTCTTGACTAAACCATACATATAAGGTAGGGAGGCGCATTGTGGTGTAAATTGTTTAATTAAATGGTCCAAGTCCTTCAGAATGGATTTAATTTGTTTTTTGAAATGGGAGTTCACTGTCTGTGTAGGATCAGACCTCAGTTTCGTATAAGTATCAGTATCATTTAGCACTGCTAAATGATACTGATACTATTGTATATATATGGTATGGAGGCGTACATTAGTTTCTTTGGTATGTCTGTCATTGGAATGTTTGGTTTAAAATGCAAAGTTAAAAGTTTGTTAACAATATTAAAAAATACATCCTTAGGGTACGAGTTTCGTTGGAAGATATTAGATAAAAAATCAATTTCTTTATGAAAGATATCCCAGTTTGATGAATACTTTATTGCTCTCTGAACCAGAGTGAAGATGGCATTAAGCTTAAAACTCTTTTGACAAGAGCTATAAAAATTATTAGAAAGTCCCGTATATGATTTCCTCCTAAAAACTGAAGTGTTAAAAATTGAAGGATTCCTATTAATATAAATATCAAGAAACGGTAAGAAATTACCGTTTTCGAGTTCCACAGTAAAATTAATGTTAGGGTGTTTCAAATTAATAAACTCTAAAATTGTGAAGCTTGCCATTCGTATCTAAAAAGAGCGAAGGTATCGTCCACATACCTTCTGTAGAACAATGGTTTAAAAGAATCAGGGCAAGAATTCTAAAATTCTTGTTCAAGACTAGACATAAAAAAATTTGCGAATAATGGACCCAAGGCCACATCATCAACCTGAGAATATAATTATTGTTAAAAACAAAGGCTGAGTCTTGAACGGCAAGTTCTAAAAATTGCTTAAAAAGAAGCTTATTAAAACCATGAAATAGAAATTCTTCACTTGGAAATATTCTATCAATTATGATGTTTATAGTTTCATTAATAGGCACATTCGTAAACAACGACTTCACATCAAAACTGGCCATAAAGAGTTCACCATGCTGTTTAGTCATGTGATCCTGAAACTCGTAACCGTTTTCCACATTGTATTGGTTAAAAGAAAATTAATGTAAAATTGATACTAAAAATTTAGATATATTAAAAGATGGACTGTTGTATGCCGCCATAATTGGTCTAACAGGCAAACCAGGCTTATGAATTTTCGGTAGTCCCTATAGAATGCTAGATGAAGAACCAGAGACAAAAGGCTTTTGGTATGTATTTTCATCTATGTTTACATTTTTTAATTTCCTTAAAAATCTGTTCATTTTATCTTCAAGTTTATAAATATCTAAAAAGTTAGGCTCTCCTAGAAGTTTAAATTTAGTGTTATCGGAGAGAATTTCTTCAATTTTAGTTGTATATTCAGTTTCGTTTAAGATTACAACACATTTTCCCTTGTCTGGCTTACAAATAACTAAATCATCTCTTTTTCTAAGTGTGAGTAATAATTCAAGGTCATCTTTTCTAATGAACGGAGTCCACGAGACCTTCTGTTGAGAATAGGTCATATGGGCCAAAGAGGAAATTTTCTGTTGTAAATTGCTAACATTTATATTTACATCAAGTTTGATGAGACGTTGAAACAACACTTCTAACGGATAAAAGAATCTGGCATAGTCAGGTCTATAAGAA
>NC_061110.1:99025794-99028294 GCF_015104395.2 Macrobrachium nipponense
AGATAAACGCTAATTGATGACTGGTATTTTTTTGTATCTTATATACTGATTTTATAAGGACACTTTTTTTTACGTAATTAATGCTGAATAATCAATATTACTATTCAAAAGATAAAGGAAACTGAAGCATCATAATGGTACATTTGCATATTTTATTCTTTATTATTTCCTCTATGGTAACATTTTCTTATTACAGCTAAGAAACCTTCCATCAAAAATAAATGACTTTCAATGGCATATGTGTGGTATTATTATCACTATCGCTCCTAGTTTTCATAGATTTTTATATACCCAGGCATTAAAGCCATCAACTAAACCATTATGATTCCACAAAAATAATGCCAGTGGGTGTAGATGAACGAAATCTATTCAGTATGAAATAAACACAGATCTATGTGAAAACAAGGAGTGATCCGAACTCCAACTTACTCGGGCACGTGCTAAAATCTATGGTCAAATGGAGCGTTGTTTCACCAACGAAAATTAAAATAAATATGCTATATTTTATTTGAAATTATTTTTTTGTACTATTTAAGATGCACATTACTTACTTGTTACATTTTCATTCTAATAAATAAATCATAGATATCCTCTCCTACAATTCCGGTATCTTTACTCAACGCGAAATACCGTTTTCAGACCTTTCAAGGCTTTCCTAACACCCCCACCCCCCATCAATAACAGCAGCGAGAACAACAACAACAACAACAATAACAACAACAAAAACTAAGTAGTGTGTAGGCTTACACCCCGAGCAAGCGATAAACAAATAAACGTGAAAAGATTCATTGTCAACGCGCTTAAGCTATGACTATTATGAAAGCAGACGTGGCAGAAGTAATTTCACATAACAATTTCCCCGAAATAGAACTGAAACGAATTTCATGATAGAACGATCATATTACAAACTATTAATCGCCGAATTGTTTACCGTGGCATTAGGTCGCTTCCGAAACAAATAATTGCCGTTATCATTGTAGACAATTTTCAAATTCCGCGGCGCACTGCTCGCGAATATCGGCTTATTTTTGCACAAAGCTTCTTACAACGGGATTAACGCGGCTTGCAATCATGTCCGTTTATTACTCCCCCACACAACCCTTCCCCCTCCTAACCCCCCCCGCCCCCCCACCATCCCCACCACCAACCTGAGTGCTAAATAAAATGATGGTGATGACGACAGCGGAAATAAGAATCAATGTGAAATGTGATCTCTGTGTGTCTGACTGTATATGTGACACTTTCTCTGTGTGGATAGGTTCCTATGTCAGATCATTTCCTTAGCTTGTAGTTCTCTTGTCTGGCTGTCTGTCTTTCTGTCTGTTTAGCTGTCAGTTTGTCGAACTGTTTGTCTGTTACCAAGAATATGGGTAATGGATATTTGTCAGGTCTATACAAGGGATACCATATTGTTATGTATAGCTGGATATGGCCTTTGCCAAATGTCCCGATGTGATGCACCAGATTGTCCTACCTTGTAAAAGAATAATTTACATTGAGATTGAAGATAAATAACGTAAAACTACTTTGTAAAAGAATAATTTTAATTGAGATTGACGATGAATAGCGTATAATTACATTGTAAAAGAGTAATTTTAATTGAGATTGACGATGAATAACGTAAAATTACCTTGTAAAAGACTAATCTTAATTGAGATTGAATATAAATAACGTAAAATTACCCTGTAAAAGAATAATCTTAATTGAGACCGAAGATAAATAACGCAAACTTACCTCGTAAAAGAATAATTGTAATTGTGATTGACGATAAATAACGGAAAATTACCTCGTAAAAGAATAATTGTAATTGAGATTGAAGATAAATAACGTAAAACTACCTTGTAAAAGAATAATTTTAAATGAATTTCAAGGTAAATAACGTAAAATTACCTTGTAAAAGAATAATTATAATTGAAATTGATGATAAATAAAGGAAAATTACCTTTAAAGGAATAATTTTCATTAAAATTGAAGATAAATAACGCAAAACTACCTTGTAATAGAACAATGTTCATTGAAATTCAGGATAAATAACGTAAAATTGCCTTGACAAAAATAATGTTAATTGAAATTGAAGATAAATAACGGAAAATTACCTTTAAAGGAATAATTTTCGTTAAAATTGAAGATAAATAACGTAAACGTACCTTGTAAAAGAATAATTTTAATTGAGATTGAAGAAAAATGACGTAAAATTACCCCGTAAAAGAATAATTGAATTGAAATTGAAGATTAATAACGGAAAATTACTTGTAAAGGAATAATTTTCATTAAAATTGAAGATAAATAACGGAAAATTACCTCGTAAAAGAATAATTTTTATTTAAATTGAAGATAAATAACGGAAAATTGCCTTGAAAAGAATTATTATAATTGAAATTGAAGATTAATAACGTAAAATTACCTAGTAAAACAATAATTGTCATAAAACCTCAAGATAAATAACGTAACATTACATTGCAAAAGAATAATTTTAATTGAAATTGAAGGTAAATAACGT
>NC_061110.1:99033294-99038294 GCF_015104395.2 Macrobrachium nipponense
CCTTGTAGGATGAGTAAAAGAGGACAGTGTTAGTCTGAGAATGATTCAAGTATGATCTTACCCAATAGTATGAAAAGACGCGATCCCGAATCTCAATGAGCCAAGAATGCCCTGTTTTAACAAAGTATCATTATGCATTTTCCCCCCCTTTTAAGCAGTTCCTCGTTGGAAGAGTGGTTTACGGGCTCGACTACCCATTCGGTAGTCCCGACTTCGATTCCCCGCTCTGCCAATTTGGAATCACCGGAATTTGTTTCTGGCGATTAGAAATTAATTTCTCTATATAAGCTCTAGGTCCCGTTGCTAGGTAACCAAATGGTTCCTAGCCACTTAAAAGTATTTAATCCTTCGGACCAGCCCGAGGAGAGCTGTTAATCAGCTCAGTGGTCTGGTTAAACTGAGACATATACTTAACTATGACCTATCAAGCGTAACTGTAGTGACAAATGTCAAAGCCTAACCCACATATTGAAAGGAGAGTTTGACAAGAACACGATCGTCCCCATCATGCTATTTCCATTTTGGAAGAACCAGACAGTTCCATAGGTCTGACCTGGAATAACATATCTCCCCTGTAATCATCTGTCCGATCCAGGACACAGTTCGACCCTCAAGGCGTTAATGATGCATTAACGCCCCTTACCATCCAGGCAGGATAATCGACGCACAGTCAGCATTGACACCTTGCACTATTTATGAAAGTATTTGTGTGTATGTGTTTTTTTTCTTTTTATCAAAAAGAGAGGAAAATCCACATCATACAAACAAAAGAGGTAGGAGTTCTTGGACCCTTTGACTCAATCCAGGGGCCAAATTCAGGTATTTTAGAAACCACAAAATACATCATAATAATCTTAGTTAGAGAGAATATCTCACAGCAAGTTTTTGAGCTGAATATAATTTTTAATCACTAAATACCTATTGTATGCTTTTTACATAGAACACGTTAACTCTTCAAATAAATCATTTGAGGAAAACAGAACGCATATAAAATTGTAAAAATAGTGTGATCATTTTTTTTTTTTTTAAATTCATCTTTCAAAGCAAGCACGTCTAACAACATTCATTTAAAAGAAAAAAAAAAGTTTGTTGATTCGCTTATCAATTAATTCATTCTTACAAGAGAGGAAAACAAAATGGAGTCGAGTCCAAGACTCTCCCAGCCTTAACCATAAATGGACTCTTTATCTTTTCTCCATAAAACATCAAGAGCCCCAAACTTTCTTTAGACAGAATAACGAAGGAGTAAGAATATTCTCCTTTAAGGCGGTAATACGGAAAGACTGACAGATAGGAAGAAGCGTTCCCAGTGACTCAAAATTGACCATAAAGCTCATAACCTGTCAAGTACCAACATTGGGGAGAGTAAATTAACGGTGCCACTGTCTTCTACAGAATTTTTTTTCCTTTTTTTTTTTTTTTATTTTTATTTTTTTTAAGGGGAGGAAGATGAGACTCGGTAGCGAGAAGCATCATGGTATAGGGTGTAGTTCAGAGCATTCTTTGACGCCCACTTTGCTAATAGTATGTGCAAATGAAGTAGGGTCGAAGCCGGTACATTATCATAGATAGGTATGTTTGGTTTATACATACATACATATATCATCGTCATCATCATCATCATCATCATCAGCCGTTGCTAGTCCACTGCAGGACAAAGGCCTCAAACATGTCCTTCCACTCCCGTCTGTTAATGGTCTTTCTATGCTACTCTATACCCGCAAATTTTCTTAGCTCGTCAATCCATTATCGTCTTTTCTTCCTTCCCCTGCTTCGTTTGCCATCTCTAGGGACCCATTCTGTTATTCTTTTAGTCCATCTATTATCTGACATTCTCATTATATGTCCAGCCCAAGCCCATTTCTTTTTATTATTTGTTGTTAGAATATCCTCTACTTTAGTTTGCTCTCGTATCCATGTCGCTCTTTTTCTGTCTCTTGGTGTTATTCCCATCATTATTCTTTCCATAGCTCTTTGAGTTGTGTATATAATATATATATATATATATATATATATATATATATATATATATATATATATGCCCTGATACACAAACAAGCTGAGAGGAAAAGATATGCCATCTATACGATCCCTTGAAAATGAGTTAGTATAACAAAACCCATCAGTTCCCCCTATAATACTCGAAAAAACCGCGACCAAAGAGCATCTAAAATCCACAAGTAAGAATGATTGCGGGGCTTATCAGTCTCTTAAGCACTCCGTTTCATTGCCCCCCCCCCCCCCCCCCCCCCCCCCCCCCCCCCCCCCACCCCAATTTTCCCTTCCTCCCTACCTACCTACCTCTCCTGCTCTTCCTTCTCCTCCTCCTCTTCCTCCACCTTCTCCTCACTAGATCAGGGAGGAGGTTCGAGACATTCGGTGCCATTCAATCAAAGTTCCCTCATCCATTCACGAACGTCGCCAGATTGGGCGTCCGGGGACAATGGGAGTTCAAGATACGCGATCGAGGCCGATAGAGCGGAAGCACTCGGATGGGATCGGAAACCTTTGCAATGCATTTGTATCGGAGGGTATTAGGCTACCGAGGGGAAAACTAACATTAGTTTTCCCCTCTCCGATCACAAGTGTTGTTTTTGCTTTGGTTTTCGCAGCCCCGTGTATTGGTTAAAATTCGGGAGAACAGAAGCGACGGTTGAGAATATGCAAACGACATGGGGGCGGGGGGGTTGGGGGGCAAGAGTTTTGAGTGAACTTTCGTTGTTAATTTAGCGCAGAGAGGAGCAGTATTGTCGTCGAAATGTAGAAACTCTGCCTGATAATAACTCGATTAAATGGGCCCCCCCAAAAAATAATAAAAAAATAAATAAACAAAAAATAAATAAATAAAGAAAATGGAAATTAAGTCTGAAAAACCAATGCGTGAACAATGCAAGCCCATGTCCTATATAGTAAATATGATATATTTGTTCCTTATGTTCCACAGGGAATCTGACGATGTCAGTTAGACCAAAGTAGGTATAGGTTCATGTCATGGATACACACTTACATACTACACATTAATACACCTCATTTTTAATTTATATACTATACATATATATATGTAATATTATATATATATATTATAGTATATATAAGATAATAGATATATATATATATTATATATATATATATATATATATAATGCATATAATATATAGTATATATATAGATATAGTATATATGTATATATATATATATATATATATATATATATATATATATATGTATGATATATATATATATATATATATATGTATATATATATATATATATAAGATATATATATATATATATATAATATTATATACACACATATATATATATATATATATATATATATATATATATATATATATATATATATATATGTAATATATATATATATATATATATATTATATATGTATGTATATATATAATATATATATATATATATAATATATATATATATATATATATATATATATAAACTGTTTGTGTGCGTATGGAAAGAGAGAGAGAGACAGACAGACAGACAGACAGACAGAGAGAGAGAGAGAGAGAGAAATTTTATGAATTGCCATATATTTTGAAAATGCCTATGACACGAAAGCCTTTTTTTTATGCATTTACACACATTTACCTAGGCACCGAATTTTTACTGTCGGCCGGTGGCAAATTGAAATAATAAAAATGGTAAGGAATTTAGTCTAACGACGTCAATTTTAGAACGAGATGACAATTGCAAATGAAAATGCATTTAGGACCGGACTTCATATACTTTTATTAAAATGCTCGCAACGGCGAAATAAAAAATATGGGGCGGACGAGTGAATGTTTGAAATGAAAAAAAAAAAAAATGTAAAAGACCTGACCGGGGTCTCCTGACGTCACCATAATTTCTGTAACTTGAATAACAAATATTTTTCTGATCGTCAACTGAAATGGAGGACATGTAGTTTTGGTGGACTCTGTTAATGGCCCTTGTGTCGAAACGTAACGAAAAATGTAAGAAAGAGAGAGAAGAGAGAGAGAGAGAGAGAGAGAGAGAGAGAGAGAGAGAGAGAGATAATAACAGGGCATAATGTATGGATATTTATATTCTCACAATTTTCAGTTATTATTTCGATTGTTAAGGGCTGGTGTGATCGGCTTACAATTGTTTTTGTCGACTTTTGACTTAAGCTATTTTCTTATCTAAGTATCGTCGATATTAATAGCCAAATCAACGTCTAGTTAAAGTAGACAAATCATAAAATAATGGTACCTTATCTTTTAGTTTAAATGGTTTAATGGACATTACAATTACTTCCTTAATAAACGCATGCTAGTTAAGCCTTCATTGCTTTATTTTTTTTTTGTTTTTTTTTGTTTATTTATTTTTATTTCATTTATTAGATAGCGTGAAGGGTTGCACAAAAATCATCATAAGTATTTTTTTAATGAAAAAAAAAAATGAAATAAACACCAAATAAATCCATAGATAAATAAACACTAACTGAACTAATATAAAAATAAAAATATAATAAACAAGTAAAAAATTTTTTTTATTTATTCTTTTATCTATTATGATTTTACATATTAGAAAATTGCAACACCAGAACCATGAAAATTAAGTAACTGAATGAAAAAAATAAAAATACTTAAATGTATGAATCAAATAAATAAGCAAGCAAATGCATAAATAAACGAATAAAATATTTAAATAAAATAATGAAACATTCAATTTATTCTTATTCATTTATGTATCTACTCTGATCTCAGTGTATTCGGGAAGTATTGCGCGAAATCAATAAATAAATGGATGAGAACTAAAGAAATATTTACATAAACACCAAATAAATACAAAATAAATAGAAATTAAATGAATAAAGGAATAACCAAATAAATAAAATAAATGAATAACCTAATAAATAACAAAACAAATGAATAGCCAAATAAATAATAAATGAATAAATAATGTATAAATAAAACAATGAAGGCCTAATGAGCATGTGTTCATAATCGACGCGACGTTCAATT
>NC_061110.1:99043294-99048294 GCF_015104395.2 Macrobrachium nipponense
TAAGATAAGAAAAGGAATCTGGAAAAACTAGAGGCTGAAGTAGCTCCAGGACTCATGCAGAAGAGTGAGATCCTAGAAACGGCGCACATAGTAAGAAAATTGATGGACTCCTAAGGTGGCAGGATGCAACCCGGACCCCACACTATAAATACCACCCAGTCGAATTGGAGGACTGTGATAGCAAAAAAAAAAAAAAAAAAAAAAAAACAAAAAAAAAAAAAATAAATAAAATAAAATAAAATAAATAAATAATAGTAGTAGTAGTCGTAGTACTACTAGTATTTTTACAGCGTCTGAAAACGTATAAAATGTGAAACAAAGTTCCAGTTTTATTTTGCCAAGAGCTACCATCCTATTTCAGTTATACAGTAAAAAAAAAAGAAAGGCTTCAACAAATGAAGAAATCAGATTAGTATTAATAGTAAAAAAAAATCATAACTATTCTAGGCTTTAGAACAACACAAAGGAAAGTAATACTTTATTTAACCCCGCCTTTGCGCAGCTTTATTAATAACGTGCTTTGTGGAAGCTGCCGAGTCAATCTATACTTCGCATTGTGTTTCCATTTCATTAGGCACGCGCTGCTTTGTAACATAGGAATATAAGACTAGGGTGGAGGTAATACTGGAGTAATCATAAGAAAGATCCAATTCCATTTTCCTCCTCTGCTTGTCAGCAATATAGTTTGAAAGGGAAGGTGATCAAAGCTGAGGGAGATACTAAATGCATATTAACGTTACAGCAACAAGTGAAAACTAATTGTTTTCTCTCTCCTCTCTCTGTCTCTCACTCTCTCTCTCTCTCTCTCTCTCTCTCTCCAAAGAAATTTTCATTTCCGCCATCATAATGAACGATATATTTTTCGTTAAGGTAAGCATTGTGTTAATCTCTTCATATTGCTTTCGGAGGAAACATTTGTTTATATTCTATTTTATCAACTACAGCCATGACATTCATAACTGACAACAGGTTCTGAAGATAATAACACGATGGTATATGTGGCATGACTACGGAATTAATGTTGTCAGTGGACTGACTTTAAAGTAAAAAAACCTTTGATATACGTCAAAATAAAAAGCATATACGTAGTAAATGTTATTCATATGCGAATGACTACTAATAAGATTCTTCAGCTTGACTTGAAGCTTCCTTTCAAGACGGTTGCAGCACTTTCTCAATTTTCCGTAGCAATAATCCAGCATCCGATTCTTCCAATCGACAGGAACCGTCTGATTAAACCCATACCGTATGCTTCTAAGTGTACGTAACGCATCATCTACTTCCACTTTTTTATGTCGCGTGTTTTCTGAAGTATGATGCGTTTGAAACTCGTCGAAAGGTCGCTCTGCTAGACGAAGAATTCTCACGGGTAAAATCGACTTGGGCATCACTTGCTCGTTCATACACTACCGTAGAAAGTTAAGTCGGAGTTTCAGTTTGTGAGCGATGATAAATTCCGTTAGGGTCAAATCTGTTTAGGTTTGTGACCGTGTGATATCCGATAATCCTGGATTATCTCTTTTAATTTTTACCCTTTTGACAATTAACCATCTGGCATTCTTGATCTTGTTTTGTACCTGAGACCTTTCTCTCCAATTGTACTTCATTAGATTCTTGACAATGGATTTCTGACTATCATTTTCCTGTGGGATTCGCTTATTTATGAAGTCACGTACATCTACTGTGATTTTTTAAGCATAATGGAAACCATACGCAACTTCTACGCCTTTTCTTTGAATTTTCCGAGCCTTTTTCTATTCATGACATCCTTCTGTATTGCTCTTATCATCGCTCACAAACTGAAACTCCGACATAACTTTCTACGGTATGTATGAACGAGCAAGTGAATGCCAAATCGATGTGTTTTACCAGTGAGAATTCTTTCGTATAGCAGAGCGACCTTTCGATGAGTTTCAACGCATCATACTTCAAAGAAACACATCCGAACATAAAAAAAGTGGAAGTAGATGATGCGTTTCGTACACTTAAAAGCAGACGGTATGGCTTTAATCTGACGGTTCCTGTCGATTGGAAGAATCGGATGCTGGATTATTGCTACGGAAAATTGAGAAAGTGCTGCAACCGTCTTGAAAGGAAGCTTCAAGTCAAGCTGAAGAATGTTATTGCTGAAAGCGACTGGGCTAAGCACGCCAACGTGGACTTCATGATTAATTTATCAGACAAACCAGCGGCTTTGGGATATGGGTTAAGCTTTGGTGTATTTACTGGTAACCTGGACGGTGTCGACATCTCAAAATCCTTTTGTTGTTTAGAAAAATTTAATCAAAACCTATGCCCTGATGATATCAATATTTGTAAAAGTATTGTGTATGGTGCTATAAGAAAACCATCTCCCCCTAAGGTACCCGTGAGATTTCTCCAGGCTTTAAAGAAAATTAAAAAAGCGAAACAGTCAAAGTGACAAAAGCACATAAATCTAATGCAGTGGTAATAATGAATAAGAGTGACTATATAAGTAAAATAATGACATTGCTAAATGATACTGATACTTAAACGAAACTGAGGTCTGACCCTACACAGACAGTGAACTCCCATTTTAATAAACAAATTAAATCCATTTTGAAGGGCTTGGACCATTTAACTAAATAGTTTACACCGCAATGCGCCTCCCTACCTTATATGTATGGTTTAGTCAAGACACTAAAGTCAATAACCCTATCAGACCAATCATTAGTTCAGTGGGCTCAGTTACGTATAATTTATCTAAATGGCTTGTAAAGTTCTTACTCCTTTGGTAGGAAACATTGATTTTAATATTGTTAGTTTTTGATGTTGTCTCTTATTTACAAAAGTGCCTGTAGATGACTTACTTGAATATTTGGAGGACGAATTAGAACGTCATGACATTCCCTAAGTGTAGCAAACCTCATTAGTCTCATAAGGTTATGTATCAAAGATAGTAAATTTTGTTTTAATGGGGAGTTTTTTGTACAAAAAATTGGCATGGCTATGGGTAATCCCTTATCTCCTGTCCTTAGCAATATTTACATGGAAGTTTTTGAGACAAAACTCTTACCAAGAATGCCCCAAAAGTTATTTGGTTTAGTAATGTGGATGATATCTTCTGTATTTGGCCAGTTCACGAAAATCTCCAGGAATTCCTTAATAATCTAAGTAATTTAGTCCCTTCTATAAAATTTACCGTAGAGGAAGAAAGAAATTGTAATTTGAATTTTCTTGATGTAACTGTCCATAGAAATGATAGAAATTTCACCTTTTCAGTCTTTCGAAAATCAGCTAACATTGCCTCTTTTGTTCATTAACTAATCCAATCACCATCAAAATGTTAAATTCTCTGTTTTTTTCTGGATGTTCCTAAGGGCTTTACGTGTCTGTAGCCCGCAGTTTATTGACGCTGAAATTAAAACTATTTATGATATTGCATTGAAACTTAAATACCCAAGGACTTTCATAGATGTGACATGGAAAAGAACTAGAAAAACATTTTATTCAACTAATGACAAACTTGAATTTAGTAAACATAACATTCTAAAATTTAGTAAACATAACATTCTGAAGTTTTTAGATATTCCTAGAATTTGAAAGCTTTTAACATAAATGTTGTTTTCAGTAATATTAATGTCAAGAGTTTAGTAATAAAAATTCTCCTAAAGATCTTTCAGGCTGCATATATGAAATTCCTTGTAAAAAGTGTGATAAAATCTATTACGGACAGACCAGTAATCTCTTTCACAACGTCTCAAACAGCATCAATATTCTGTGAAAACTGGGCAAATATCGAATGCATTATTCGTACATATGAGAGATTTAGACCATCCTATTAACTGGAGTCAAGCAAGAGCCTTAATCCCATGTAATGACACAGTTAAAAGGAATATCATTGAATCTTGTTTCATCAAGTCAAATAATAGAAATGTTCTAAATTTAAGTCTTGGTTTATTTAAACTTGATGCTTTCATTATGAAAAATTGTAGATAAATATAAGCAACAAAATTAATATATTAGTTTTACATGTTTTGGACTGTAAAGGTACTTTGTAATTTCGGTTAGGATAAAATCTGTTTAGGTTTGTGACCGTGTGATATCCGATAATCCTGGATGATCTCTTTTAATTTTTAACCCTTATGACAATTAACCATCTGGTATTCTTGATCTTGTTTTGTACCTGAGACCTTTCTCTCTAATTGTACTTCATTAGCTCCTTAACAATGTCTGAGTAAAGACGAAAGCACTTGGATTTCTGACTATCATTTTCCTGTGGATTTGCTTATACATATATATTATATTATATATTATATAATAATATAATATATATATATATATAATATATATATAACATACATACATACATATATATATATATATATATATATATTATATATATATTATATATATATATATATATATATTGTGACGTTTATAGATCGTTCGTCTACCCAAATATCAATTAAATAATTTGATTTGGAAAACGGCAGCCATTTCTTTAGAATATCAGCTGATTTTTAGTAAACGCGGGAAACCCAAAACCCGCCAGCTAGAGATAGGGGGAAAAGAGTCTTTTATCAGCTGTAGGGACGTATCTCAAAAGGGAAGGGTGTAGGCAGATTGGTACTTCTTAGACCTATACCTTAAGCTCGCTCCGTTCCATGTGACCCCTCTGCTGGATGTATGCTTGTTTTCCAGGATTTGCCTTGATCGTGGGGGTTAAGCTGACTTCCAACCCCCAAGCAACCCACCTGAATTCTGTCTCAGTCGGCTGCGAGACGTGATCTCGACAGAGGTCAAATTACCTGCCTTCCTGTTCAGGCCGGGACCCAGGGTGTGAGTGGCGCGCCAATGACCCAGGCCTCGGACAAAAGGGGGCCCCATGCCTTTCTACAAAGAGCCACATTTTCTACAAAGGTCCACACCGAACACGACATCCAGGTACGTCTTGTGGAACAACATATTGCCAGTCTCTCCCAACCTATTATCATTTTGATCCTCATTCTCCCAATTCAATTTCCAGCAACAAAAAA
>NC_061110.1:99055794-99059550 GCF_015104395.2 Macrobrachium nipponense
CAGAACGGATAGGGTGATATGTGCAAATAGACCAGACATGACGTTGATTGACAAAGTCAAGAAGAAAGTATCACTCATTGATATCGCAATACTATGGGACACCAGAGTTGAAGAGAAAGAGAGGGAAAAAATGGATAAGTAACAAGATCTGAAAATAGAAAAATAAATAAGAAGGATTTTATGATATGCCAGTGGAAATTGTACCCATAATCATGAGGAGCACTAGGCACGATCCCAAGATCCCTGAAAAGGAATCTAGAAAAACTAGAGGCTGAGGTAGCTCCAGGACTCACGCAGAAGAGTGTGATCCTAGAAACGGCGCACATAGTAAGAAAAGTATGGACTCCTAAGGAGGCAGGGATCAACCCGGAACCCCACACTATAAATAACCACCCCAAGTCGAATTGGAGGACTGTGATAGAGCAAAAAAAAAAATAAATAAATAAATAAATAAAAATGCAATAAAGATATAATAAAATAATAATAATAATAATAATAATAATAATAATAGTACTAGTACTAGTAGTATTTTTACAGCTTATGAAAACGTATAAAATGTCAAACAAAGTTCCAGTTTATTTTTTCAAGAGCTACGTACTCTTCGGTATACAGTGAAAAAAAAAAGGCTTCAACAAATGAAGAAAGAAAATCAAGTTAGTTAGTTAATAGTAAAAAAAAATCATCACTATTCTAGGCTTTAGAACAACACAAAGGAAAATAATACTTTATTTAACCCCGCCTTTGCGCAGCTTTATTGAATACGTGCTTTGTGGAAGCTGCGAGTCAATCTATACTTCGCATTGTGTTTCCATTTCATTACGCAACGCGCTGCTTTGTAACACAGGAATATAAGACTAGGGTGGAGATAATACTGGATTAATCATAAGAAAGATCCAATTCCATTTCCCTCTGCTTGTCAGCAATATAGAAAGAAAGGGAAGGTGATCAAAGCTGAGGGAGATACTAAATGCATATTAACGTTACAGCAACAAGTGAAAACTAATTGTTTTCTCTCTCTCTCTCTCTCTCTCTCTCTCTCTCTCTCTCTCTCTCTCTCTCTCTCTCTCTCTCCAAAGAAATTTTCATTTCCGCCATCATAATGAACGATGTATTTTTTCGCTAAGGTAAGCACTGTGTTCGTCTCTTCATATTGCTTTCAGAGTAAACATTTGTTTATATTATATATCATACAAGCCATGACAATTAATAACTGACAACAGTTTCTGAAGATGATAACACGATGTTATATGTGGCATGACTACGGAATTAATGTTGTCAGTGGGCTGACTTTAAAGTAAAAAAAACCTTTGATATACGTCAAAATATAAAGAATATACGTAGTAATGTTATACATATGCAAATAACTATTAATAAGTTTTGTACTGAATTTACTCTACTCAATTCTTGGCAATTTAGGTCATGTAAAAAATCACCCAATGTATACTGAAAATGACACAATGCATAAACTGTTCCAGTTGCTATTATTTGTTTAACAGTTGAACACTTCTTTTCAAGCGCCTTCGTGGTAAAAATGGCTTTATTGTTGATTTGAATACATTAAAAACAAGTTGTGAACCAAAATGGCAAAGTAAAAAGAAAAGTGATAATAAATTTTGCAATATTTATGAGATCACATACCAATTTTTCCAGCTGATTGTCTGTGCGTTGTTTTGCGAATTTCCTTCAGAAACTTTCATCAGCTGTGCTTATCTCTTAAGTCATCGGTTAAGTCCGTGACAAATAATTACCAAAGAGAGCAGAACGACTTCTTTTGGACTCCAAGGTAAAGATTCTTCTGGAGTCCATCCCGAAGCAGGAGCCAAGCTCTACTAACTTCATGAAGTTAATTTGAAGTTAATCATTACTAACAGAATCTTACAAAGGCGGGATTTATGTAAAAAAAAAAGGTTTTAAATTCGAGGCCAAATTGCAGTAGTAAAAAGTGAAAAAGAAAGAACAGGAATAAGAAGGTATTTTGTAAAACTATACATTAAATAAATTTATAAATAAAATTGTAAATTTTTATATATATACTGACCGCAAATTCTGAGTAGAGACAAGAACCCTTGAAATTACGGCCGTAAATGAGGTCGTAACAAGCTGGCGACCGTGACAGGATTTGCGCTCAGGTGTACACAGTAATTGGGACTTTGGAACGCTCCTCAGTGGGGGTTATAGTATTTATTTTAGGAAATACCTTTCTCTCCTACCATATGGATAATTTGGAAGACTTGAGTTTAGTCCTGCAGAGTTCTTAGGGTCTGCCGACTGTATTAGGCATTTACCAATACTAGGTAAGGAATATCTGGTTAGTTGTGCTAGATGGTTGGGTATTCCGTTCAAAATTACAGATACAAAGAGGAAGTTACTATAATGGTAAAGAACAGTGTTATGCAATGTTTGGCTGAGGCTGAAGGGTTAGTTTGGGGAAAATATTAGTGATAGAGGTAGTGAATTAGGAAATGATGATAGGTTAGTTGTAGATAATTGAATTAGTGGTGGTGCAGGTTTTTCGTTATTTGATGATCCTCCTCAGACTGGAGTCATTTATGAAGGTCCAGCCAATTTGCCTCCAAGAGGAAATATAACTACAAACCCTTTCTTGACTGTAGAGAATTTAGGGCCATCAGTGCCTACAATGCCCCCCTTGTAAATTCTGAATCAAAGAAATTCGGAATATGATTTATTTAAAATAAAAAAATAGAGTTGTTGAAATTGGAGCATGCGAGAACGAGAGGGTGAGGAGGCATGAGATAGAGATGGCCAACCTTAATTTGGAAATGGCAAGGTTACAGGGGGCTCCTAACCAATTTAGCACCCCACGAGGTAGTCAGCCTGATAGGTTTAATATTGGGGCTGCATTAAAACTGGTCCCCATTTTTGATGAAAGGAATGTTCCTGAATTCTTCAAGGCCTTTGAGAGGGTGTCTGCTCGGTTGTCTTGGCCACCAGAGATGTGAACAGTGCTGATTCAGTGTAAATTGGTGGGCAAGGCAATCCGGGTATATAATGCCTTGGAGGAAGGGATAGCCAGGGATTATCACAAGGTAAAGGCACTAATTTTTAAAAGCATATGATATGGTCCCTGAGGCATACAGGTTGAAGTTTAGGAACTTTAAATAAACAGCCATCCTTGTCGTATGTAGAATTTGCCAGGTTCAAGGAGGAACAGTTTGACGACTGGTTGAAAAGTCGCTCAGTTGTCACTTTTCTTCCTTGAGAGAACTCATGCTTTTGGAGGAGTTTAAGAAATCTTGCTCCAAAGAACTAAGAATTTATTTGGAAGAAGTAAAGGTCACTAATTTAGGTAGGGCCAGCTCAAGTGGCTGACGAATTTGTCTTGACCCATAGAACAGGTTCAGGCAATTTCGCCAGCAAGGATATAAGTAATAATGTAGTAAAGTCAGCGAATTTTCATAAAGGAATAAGAGGTGATAATAATAAGCCTAAGAATTCTGTCATTCAGAATAATTTCCCTGTTAGTAAGGATGGAAAATTCACGAGTAAACCTGGTACTCGTGTATTTTCCAATGGAGGTAATTCTGGAACGAGAAATAGTAATTTGAAGACTTGTTTCTGGTGTAATAAACCTGGTCATTTCCAAGCTCAGTGTCACGCCAGAACAAATTATCTTCAAAGGAATAATCCTGTAGCTTTAATGCCAAGTGCATCTCCTGACGTAAAATTATCGATAATAAATAGTGGTAGTGGTGGTAATAGTATGCCCGGAGATGGAAAATAATAATCCACAGGAAT